>NW_026851335.1:0-132682 GCF_030913485.1 Colletotrichum godetiae | reverse complement strand
AAAAAAAAAAAAAAAAAAAAAGAAAAAAGAAGAGATAAACCCTAACCCTAACCCTAACCCTAACCCTAACCCTAACCCTAACCCTAACCCTAACCCTAACCCTAACCCTAACCCTAAGTCATATCGATCCAGTCAGTCGATTCAGATAGGACTTGCCGTTTTCCAACCGTAGGATCTATTTGGGGCGATGAGTAAAGGTGGTAGTTAATATGGTGGTGGCATTCCGTAATAATGAAAGGGATAGGCGCTAGGCAACGCGTGTGGATAAAAAAGCCCGTCGCGATGGCATCGTCAATTGGCGCCGGGCTGAGGAGAGCTAGTAGCGCCAAACATCTTCATTAAGCCTAGTAATAAGCCCAGTATAGACCGTATATTAGTAGCATAGGTCCAGCACTGGGCAGACATTTATCCGCAGTCGCAAGTCTGCACGAGTAAACTGAACAACATTATTCCTATCCCACCTTTCTACGGCCTCTGATTTACCAGGTATCATATGACTTAGCACGTGACTGTTTTAATTCAATCAATCCGGGAGTCAATCTTGACGCTCCGTGAGATTGATTGATTGAGCCTGTAGATAGCACCGGATTGATTTGTTGATTGATTAAACCGATTGTTGAGATTGACTTGTGGGCACCGCTGGTCATGATATGACTGGCTCTCGATGAGGCACCCAGAACCGAAAGAAGTTGGGTGAGAGGGTTGTGAGTTCGCATGCAAATTCTGACATTTACTTCAATATTGTGGCTTGCCAGCGTTGAGTTAGCCTATAGTGTACATCCTCTTGGGTCGTTGGCGTTGAGACCTCAACCCAATCCAATCCAGTGACAAAATTAACCAAAGACAGAAATAGCTTCCTATAGACTAAGAAAAGACGTGCTCAAATTTTCAAAGAAATATCCTGCGCCCAGTTTGTCGTCCATCCTTCATCAGCGCTTTCACGATGAAGAAACGCGAAATAGTAGCCAGATTTCCCCCTGTGCTCTATCATTATCCATGTTCCGTCTTTTTTGCTGATCGTTATCATTGACTTCTTGCATTCAGATCGCCATGAGAAGTTTGTTTCGCATTTTTCCCCGAGTGCCATAAAGTCGATTGCCAAGTCCGTCATTTCGTGTCTCAAGCAAGGCTCAAGAAGGCGTAGAGTATAGACTTGTTCGAATTTAACGGAAGGGCGGTGACCAGGGTCTGCTCGAATGAACCGATCTGTCGTAAAGGAAATCATGTTTTGAGTAATGGCCCCAAGATCAGGAGTGAGAATTCGCTGTTCTGGCCCTCGCGGGAAGCAGTGCTCGAATGAGTTCTGTTGAAGGGCTTCGAGTTCTTCCGGTTCTTGATCACAGGTTCTTATGAACGTTGGGGATGCATCGCATGTTCGGTTGGGAACTCTCATCCAGCAAATTGCCAGCTTGTTCGCGGTGGAAATCAGCTGTTTAGCGATGGCTTCTTCTTGTGTGCTCGCTGCTGATAGCGGATCTGGCATCTGCAATTCCAACTCTTCCTGGAAGACCGATAGCATAGCGTTGAGAACTTTGGAGTTCATTATTTCCCGCTCCGGTTCTGGCCTGTCGACTGGCTTGTTGACGTCTGGCTCTGGCGTAAGAAATCTGAGGATTGCCTCCAGATTTTCGCGATCTACCGGATTTTGCACGCTGTCTTTCATCTCCAGCTTTTCGGTTAACGTTTCCTTCAGAAGATCGGTTGTTGTCTTGGGAGCCTCGAGCCTGTCAGGTGTTGCATCTGGCGTCCGAGCTGTCCGTTCTGCCGTGTCGGTCGCCGGCCCTGGCGTATTAGCCATCGTCGTGTCACTGGGTGCTGGCTCAGGCACACCCATATTTGACGGTCGCTGCAAGTCCGATGTAGAAGTTAAGGGAAAGTTCATCTCACTCGTGTCTGAGTGTCCACGGAGCTTTATATAGGTCTCAATAATGGGCCCAGGAGGCCAGCGTCATTGTCCCCATTACGGGAATGGAATTGAACAACCATCTCGTTCGATATTAGACTAAGTTTGTACTTACTTTGTATCGTTACCATTTCGCAGTTGCTGGATAGACTACATATCCGGCAAATACCTTCGGCGAGTCAGTCATACTGAGGCCGTGACGCGACTCAAAAGGTGTGTTGTTAATTGCCTCAGCCGCACCGCCCATGGCCCGAACCCTTCCGTCCTCTCCATTGGTTCTCTCCTCTCATTCTCTTCCCTGCCCTTTTAGTCCAATCTTTCATCCATCCTCTACTTAGACCTATCTTGGGTTCAATTGCAGAGCTAAGTGATGAACACCTTTCAATATGCTCGAATTGGCTACGGCGCACGTAATGATGCCTTACCGGCCAGCAGCATAACCAATGGTTGTAGTATTACGCGAGGCAACCAAACTAATGGGTCGCAGGCATCACGAGGGGAGCGTGATTAACGTCTCCCGGTCAGTTCGTGTCAGGAAAAAGAGACTACAAGGGGCGGTGAAAACGGCAATGGTTGAATCACACTTGTGGCTGTGACGGGCACTTCTGTTAGAGGAAAGCTACTGTTGGGATCACCTCTATCACAGGTGATTGGGTCGAACCAATGGATTCGGGGGTTACGAATGGTCAATTCTCTGTATTGCCTGATTCTGCGTAGTATGTAAAAGGGAGGTTCCAACCGTAGGTCGGGTGGGCAGTCGGAATCTATTCAGGGGTCGTAGTTGACCCCTGCGCTGCCCAGCCTCGAGGTCGAATTGGACTTCTAATCCGACATCTACGCATCAGCGCATGGTCGCAAAAGATACTTGTACGCGTACAGTATTAGAGCGATCAAGGTAATTGAGGGACGCACCAGAAGCACTTCTCGCAGCTGGTTCATTTGTCTACCAGTGATCTGCCGGTGATCACCCACTTGCTCCTGTCATTTTCTCCGGTCTATCATAACCTGTCTATGATTAATCTCCTCCCCCTTCTAAAGAGCAAAAACAACAGGCCGACTTTGAGTGAAGGCCCTCGTTATCTCGACTTCTAGTTCGGACATGCTTCAATGCTGCGTCGTGATCTGGGCCCGGCTCCTCCTTCCCCTTATTCATCCTCACTCTAAAATAATCATCCATGTAGTGGTCTGAATCCTCGACTCGGACGCGGAATTCGAGTTGCCTGAAATTCGACGCGACCAGGTCATCTTCTTTCGCTGGCATGGCTCTTTGCATAGAAGCCTTCACACGCCTCAAAATCCCTCTTGATCCAGCAGTCGCAGAGTTAGAGGCAAGTAATTCGTCGAAGAGATTAGGTAGGAAGCCAGAGGAGGCAGAACGGACAGAGCTCTCTGATGGGATTAATCGATGAAAACCATCCATAGCCATAATCAGATACGCCAATTCCTGCCAAGACTGGGACTTCAAGATAGCGGCTTGGATTATTGAAAGGCGCAGTGCTCCATTCTCTGAAATCGCCCACTCCTTCAACCCGTGAGTAGGTACTTGCCGAGAACAGGCCCAAATTAGTACCAGGTTGATCCGACACGTGATGTCTGCCAAGTACGCTTCGTGCCACCCTGGAGAGCACGCAAGTGTCCAATTGTAGCTGAACTTGATAAACTCTTCACCATGCGGTTGCAAAAGGGCATTCAACCCTGGGTCCTACTTTCGTCCTATCAGCCTACAACTATATCGTCAATGATAGACTGAGGCATACCTCTATGTGTAATGCTTGCAAGTTTATATTCGGCATTAAAGGTTTATACCTAGGCGTTCCTCTGGTGACGATGATCCCTTTGTGCGTCGCTATAAAAGCTGTGACCTGTTCATCTGCAAAAACCCAAGTCAGTACAAAGGGAAGTATTGAGAGTCATAACTAACGTTGTATGATTCGCGGCCAAATCGCCCGTAGCCCATTATCCATGCGTTGGAAGTATTCCGACCTAGAATATTTAGCTCTGATAGAAAGTCAAGTATGATGTATAACTCACAGATCAGGCTTTTCGTATGAAACGGTTGTGGGGCAGAATTTGCAACAGAACACACTTCCGTCAACAAACGTGTGCAGAATTTCCTTACCGACACATTGGTAAGGATCGAGGTTGCTTTCCCGAGCCTGCCCGCAAAGGACCAAAGGTATGATCTTGCCATGGTCACAAAGAAACTCGAGTTGAAGCCAACCACACATTGTGAATTGTGATACCTTCAATCTGGGAAATGTTGAATATGAAGTTGCGAATAAAGTCGGTGGTAGACAGCAAGGCCATTATATAGCGCAAGAATTTACCTGCCGCCTTTGCGAACATGGGTTTTGATACGCTGACAACATCTTGAACTCGCTCTTTTGGTGTGGCAATAGATGCGGGGTCACGTGAGTGATAAATTCGTAAACAGATTTACTTTGACGTCGATTTAGGCAGGCAATCAATATGCTGAGAATCTCATTCTGAACACTATAAGTCAGCTCATGATCGTTTTTGGCCACGGTATGAGAGTCTCACCGATTCCTTCATTGGCAGTAGTTCGATGAACACCTCATCATGCTTTGATGATGTCTCAATGTCTCCTGAGGCCGTTCATACTGTCGACCCGGCCTTGATCTATGGATCGGGGATTCTTGCTTGGTACACTCACAAGCTCCCTGCAGAGTTGCATAATCTCTGTATATTTCAAGTCCAAATTATCGATATCGTCCTTGTTTCGGATGGATCGGCCGTTGATTTTGTTGAATAGTGAACGCACGAGTCTAACGTACTGAGTTTCCCTCTCGTCATCTCTCGAAGAAGTCAGTGCTCCCCCCTTGGTTGCTCTCTCTTCCAATGTGCTCAAAAGCATTTGGCAGTTGAGCTTCTTCATAGCGAAGTAATTCTTATCGTTAAGGAAGGAGTGGGAACCGATCAACAAAGTCTTCAGCAAAGCTGTCGTTGCGAGACTGTCCGAGTGCTGCTGTCTTTCAGTTTAATTTCAACAGTGTACTCCAGACTTCTTCACCTTCACGTCGTAGCATAGAGCCGCTCATCCTAACTGGGAAATTGGTATCTTCAAAGGCATCTCGGTGTAAAGTTGGACTTGCTTAGCGCGGAAGGCAAAGTATCTTGCTAAAATTTCCCCGCCTCGATGTAAGACCATCTGAACCGCGGACGGGGCCCACTTTGAAACTGCTTTCTCAATGGCCATGTTGTGATCATCGAGGGCATCTTGGAAGAGCGGAAACACCAGCGGGTAAGGAAGGTAGCGTCGAACTTCGGGGCTGTCTCCATGGGTGTACAGGGTCAACGGCGAACTCGATACACTTGTCGTCGTACGTTGTATCGAGGCGATGAAATAGTGTGCGGCGTCCGTACTTCTCGTCGTCCTTGGGGAATAACCAGCTTGGGACTTCTCTCGATGGAGGCACATAGCAGGTGGCCAGGCCCTCTACGGTATTCAGCATATCAATTCTCATTGACGCAACGGTGGTGGTATAAAGAGAGCATGTGAAATTGGTGTAATTAGGGGAGAACAAGAAAGGGACTGAATGTGACTGACTGTGAGGGAATCCCTTTGGAAGCCTTTTAGGTTGTAGGCACAATCTACTCAAATACACAGGTAACTAGGCGTTAAGGTTGCTTAAAGACTGCTGTAAATTTGTCTGCCAGTGATCATTCACTTGCTCCTATCACTTGCCCCGGTCTATCATATGCTCCCAGGACACTTTGACCTTCTCATGCTGCTTTTGACAGCTTTTACAGATATGCAAGAAATCAAAAACCTGTTCCACTACAACCTTACAGCGCTTTTGTGTCTGGGAGTATTGATAACACCACTCTGAAGCGCCGATTAGATGGTGCCCACAGGCGTAGTTACTCTGGTACCATTCGCACATGATTACTGATTGGCAGATGGTCGGTTAGTTTCAGGCATCTATGTAAATTGCAGGAGAGACAGTGAGACTTCACCTTTGAGCTTGAGGTCCACAGACTGGAGGTACTTGTGTTGGTGATGTAGGTATCTTTGGTAAGGTGTATAGAGTGGGTTCACGCTTCACAGCAATTTTGTCTCTCAGGAAGCGGATTAAGGCAACCCTAAAATCCCCCGAAGAATGCGAACCAATTCGGTATTCTGCAGGATAGAACTGATTGAAAGATATGGTACAGCTTCAAGTTTGTGATTAGGAAGCTGAGACTCACATGGACCCAGGATGAACCAGAATAAACTAACAGACAGCACCATGTAGGGTGTTGTAGCTGGTGGCTTCTAAGTGGATGGCGACCCCTGTTGTCATTGAATTGATTTCGTGACAACAGGGGTAGAAACTGAAAAGAGTGGAAAGGATGGAAAGGATGGAAAGGGTGGAAAGGGTGGAAAGGGTGGAAAGGGTAGAAAGGGCGGAATAAGTGGAATGAGTGGAATGAGTGGAAAGGCTGAAAGGCTGAAAGGCTGAAAGAGTAGAAGGGTTTTTGTCAGCAAGTAGTCGATTGCACGCTGTATGTATTGCGAAAGACACTTGACGTCAATCAAGTAAGCCCCGCATCCATTCGATTTCACACCTTCAATGTCAGTACTGTACAATGGTGCATAGGGCTCTGTCGACAAAAGTAAGTTCTGAGTTGAATTTCCCTTCGGGCAAGTCAGAATTTCATCTCCAAATTCGTTTTGGTCAACACTCTGAATCGGTCCATGTTCATCTTGAAAAATTCAAGAATGAATTTCTCCTCTGTACTACGAGGGCAACCTCGTGCTGTCAGCGGCAGCAACAGACTATCACAGACTCCGCCCTCAACATCCAGCTGGATGAGATTTTCACTGCCAACCTAGGTGTTGGCAGCTGGTTGAAAGTGCAGTAAGTAATTAACGAGAAGTCCAGTGTTTTCCTGGCACCTGACGTTTGTCCTAGGCGAACACGAGACGGAATCCCAACAGTTATTGACTGTTCGGCCGATGTACAACACGAACGCCTTGAGAGTAGTAACGACATTACCAACAGCCGAAACAATGACGGCCATCACCACTTCGCTGCCGCGATGCAAGGTATCCATGCATTGACGAGCGATCTTTACGAAGAAGCATTGAGGCTCAAGACCAAATCAAAGCAGAGAAGGAAGGATAAGTCTAGGAAACAAATTATCACACAGGGAAGCGTCCGTACTCCGTGGAAGGTCGGTCGTCAGACTGTGAAAATAAAGTCGCAAAACCTCTTACAAAAGATTGAACAATTGCCGAAGCCTTGGATCGAGAGTCACTGCAAAGAGCTGGAGGCAGCTTTGACATCTGCAAAACTTATAGGTCCAATATCCCAGTTCTATGGGGCTGTTGTGACTGGAGTATCACTGTTGTCCCAAATGGATCCGGACCTGCAATGGGGATCGTTTGGTCGGATTGCTGCATGCCGAGACCTTCAAACCCGGGGCCAGGCTATCCAAGACGTCCTTGAACAAAGCGAGCTTGCAGTACACGAGACAGCGAATAGCCTGGTTTGGGTAAGCAAAATGCTGGCCAGCAGTACGCGTATCATTCGACGAAAGCTAGACACGACCTACACAGAGACCGGCAGCCTGGACGAGGAGAATCAAGTCAGACGAAGGGATAGAGGAGCTGAAACTATCCACCAAGTCGTCAATCAAATGTACCCTGAACAGCGTGGAAATGCATTCCTGGTCTACAGAGCGCTTGAGAGTGAGTTCGGTGATTCCACGTCTAGCTTACATTCTAACAATGGAATAGTGCAAGGTGCCGAAGCTTCAGCAAGCGCTCGGGTGGCCAAGGAGCATATATCGGCGTTTGTTCCATCTGTTGTAACTCGCTTGAATTCGGAGGACTGGGCTTCCGTCCACGATACGGTCAGAATATTCCACTGTCCTGCAGTGCTAAGTTGGGCTCTGTGTCTAAGGTTTGCATCCCTTTCTTGTTTCGCCGTTAGCTATGCTAAAGTGACAAGTTACGAGGAAACCTGCAAGCACCTTGGATTGAACAACTTTGCACATAGCGATCCTGGGATAGCGACGCACCTTGATGGAATTGCAGAAAGGTTTATTAAACTAAACAAAGAATCACCGACATTGCCTAGAGAGCAGATACTTGCGGAGAAGATGGCTCTGGAGACCGAAGCCGACGCTGTAATGAGAGTACCGTTAGGAAGGCTCCGCACCATCTGTACCGTTGAAGAGCAGGTCACGAGAAGTTCCAGTGCAAATTACTGTACGCGCCAAAAGCCTGATGAGATGGCCACACAAGAAGGTGATCCCTTCGCTTCTTGCTTCTCGCTATCCGGTGGTGACGCAGAGCGATGGTTCGACGACGCCGTCGAGAACGCCACAGTAGCTGGATTTGATGATTTCTTATTTATTCGTAATTAATGGATTTCTGAACATGATGGCATAAAAACGTGTCTTTCCATTGACTGCTCGAATTCCAACACCAGCATCTAATCTGAATGCCGTGCCTTTTGCTGGCCACTTTTCCACATTGGCGACTGGCCTGTCTTTTGTGTGGAAACCTACCGTAGGACTTCCTGGGAACGCTGCAGGAATTACTATGGTTGTTGAATCCCAAGGCGTTGAGAGTGTGCCAGCCTCGAGTACGAGATCCTTAGCTGCCCAGTGGATGGTATTTTGCCAACCCTGGTCTTCCTTCTTCACAACATCAGCGCCAAATCCCTGACGACGAAGGTCTGTGAGCATACCATTTCTTTCATGAAACTATCAACTATGAGTTTTTTGGTCTCCGACCAAGGCAACTCGAAAAGGGTGACTTTGGGGTGCGGCAAAAGGGTCAGTTGTTCAGGCCCTAGCTTGCCGTCAGGCTCGAGACGCAGATTCTCAGCCGTTTGCATCAATCGTTGAACGTTGTCCGAAATAGGAATGGAGGCAAGTCCTTTATAAGGGGGATATCGTTCCATGGCTAGAAAAGAACAGGACGAGAGGAGATGTGTGACGAAGGAAAGGATTTGGGTTAAGTAGTATTGTAAACGTCCAGTGTTATGTGTCAACCTGATCACACATCACTTACGAGTCGGTCGCAAGAGTTGTGACCACCCAGTCATGGATTAAACACTTGGGGCATGATTGATTAGTCATCTCCCAAGCCAACCAGCACCTAATCTGCCTTTACAAGAGACATGTGATCACGGATGCGTCCAAACGTTTATCCGGACCATCATCCAAAGACGAGGTATCACAATAGTGTGTATGAGGCAGTCAACATGGAGGATAATTGAATGAGTGTATATTGATCAATCCATAATGATGATTATGATGATGATGATAGATAGAAAAGTCGGTGTGTTCTTTCTGGAATCCGACATCGGAATATCCGGAGGTACATGGGTTATATGCATACTCTAGGTATGCAATCCTAATGCCTGACATATCTATATCTGGATAGTCTTATCTGACACGAGGGCATCCCACTTTCACCAGGCTGAGATACTTGCTATCGAGCCGTAGTTAGACAGGCAGGGGTCATTGAGTGTATATTGATGAGTACGACGAACGAATGGCTATGGGAAGAAACCCCATATCTATATAATGAGTGTGTGACCCCCTTGTATAAGGTTACCCTTGCTAGCCTTATTCATACTTCTGGTTAAGCATGAGTCAGGTCGCTTGAGGCGAAACAATTACCGTAACGAATGTCCTGGGGCAGTCTGACACTTGCAATATCGTTCGCGATGTCGAAATTATTAACATAAACTAGAAGCCCCAAAGTCTTGATAATGGAATCCATATCTCTTGGCATCTTGTTACTACATTACGGTCCGAAATTCCTGTGGCAAGTCTTTTAGTTCATTTCTTGTTCATCAACAACATGCAGTCACATTATGAGGGCTACATACCTTCAACTCCGGACTAAGTTGTCCCGTTATAAGCGCCTTCCATGACAGAGTCGAAAGTAGTTGAGGTCGAGGGCGATGGTGGAGTCTCAGGAGGTGGAGGCTGAGGCGGGTTTGGAGGTTGGTCTTCTTGCTTAGACATGCTGGAAGTTGTGCCCGAGTACACTGTCTGATAGAATTTAAGCTGACAGCTCCTCTTCCCAGGCGGCTCAACTTCATCAGTATGAAAATGAACGCGGCTCTCTTATAAATAATTGCAAGCACTTCTTTGTACAGCGACCAGGATTCCCTTCCACTGTTCAGGCAATTGAACGCCAAGAGCTAATGGAAGCTCCTCGTGTTGAATCGCGATTTGCTGCCAACGCATTTCACGCATCTCTTGGTCATGCATGACGGCCGCATTAACAGGACCAGCTTTCACAAGGGACACTGGCACAGCTTGTTCCTAATTCTTTTCACATATCTAACCTCAACCATAAGCTTCGTCATGTTGATGCCACATCTATTATGATCCATATTCTGCTGAAAACGGATTCTTAGTAAAGAGATTATCTCCCTTAATCCTCAAGCACTCTACAAAATATATCAACTTGTAGCAACATGAAAGGGAGTTGAATAATGAGATGAAAAGGGTGGAAAGGGTAGAAAGGGTGGAAAAGATGGAAAGGGTGGAAAGGGTGGAAAGGGTGGAAAAGATGGAAAGGGTGGAAAGGGTGGAAAGGGTGGAAAGGGGGAAAAGGGTGGAAATATTAAATAGGAAATAGTGTGATATGTACTAGGGGCTGGCAGCAAGATCTGGGAAATGGATCATACATAAGTTGTTCTATGTTCCAATAATCTATAATCGACTCTTACATGCATCTAGAAGATATACTCATTTCTGAATACCCTAGCCTCTTCCTTTGGGAAAAATAGCTTCGTATCTGTCAAGGAGGCTTCGCGCAGAGTGAAGGAGTCGACAAGGCACTGGTAGGTATTGGTTGTGACTAGCATTCGATCCTATCTTCCTCTAGGATTTCCTCCGCAGCCTCTGCCTTCTTATGGTTTTGCGGGTGGATTAACAATAGTCCGCTTTGACCCACTCCGTAGCCGGTGCTCCCCCGGTACGTAGCCGGTGCTCCCCCGGTGCCCCTCCGGCGCACCTGACAGTATCCTCAACATTTTGTTGCGGAACCTCTTATTATTTTTCAAATGCGGACAGCCAATCTTCCTGCAGAATGGACGAACCAGTCTGGACTGTCAAGGGGGCCTTTGATCATCGGCGAATCTGCCTCCATCACAGAGCTCGCAATGAATGCTGCTGAGTTCAACCGCAATATGGTTGCTCGTAACCTCCGTGTTCTGACGAACCCTGCGGGCCCGATTCCAGGATTGTAATTAGATGAGAACAAATATCAATGGCTTGTTCAGCAGTGCTCAAGTGTTCAGCAACAAGGCGATATGCAATTCGCAAAGTATATCCAGTCACGCTGTAGAGAATCAGAGCAGACATCGGCACCGGAGCGCACTCTTTTGGGCAGCTATCAGTCATACTGTGAGAGCAAGAAATTATTATCCTCTCTACATGATACTTCTAACACTTAACAAGATCATGACCCCCGCTGCAAAGTATTTTCTCATCGGAAGCATCAACTTGGTTACCCGAATGGTCGATAACGTTGACCTTTTCGGCGAGCACAACGGCGGCTTAGACATAGATGGTTTGTTCACAACTAGAGTCCATCAACTCACCACGGGTTTGCATATGGGGTTGTGGGCGGAGGCTCCATGTCACCATGTGGCACATTAGCTCAGCCAATTAAAGTATGCCGCGTCAAAGTAACTCAGATCGTGCGAGATGGAGAACCCAGTGTCGCGAAAAGCTGTGCCGACATATTAGTAAGTCCTACATCTATGATGCCTCATAGGAAGGTCGTCTAACTATTAAGATGATAAACTTGGGCTATCATTACTTCCTGACCAAGTCCGTCTGTTGCCAAAAGACGACGATCAGTATATATGGGACGTCGCGGCTAATCAAAAGCACCTGTTCGGTAAACACCTTAGCAAACAATCGATCGGGTCGCTCATGGAACTCTGCCGTGAGGTCGGCATCTGTGGGCAGTACACACTGTCCATCTGGACCAACGAGGCAAGCGAGGGTTGCAATACAGCATGTATTGACTGTTGGTTGGTGATGTTGTTGTGGTGAAGGTGGCTGCAGTGGGCTGGATCAGCCAGGAGGTGGATCAGGTAGCTGGTGCCGCAGGTACCAGCCACTGCCTCAGGTATCCACAGTCCCACAGCATCTCATTCCGGGCGGTTGCACGGTCGCAAATCTCAGTTCTGAGACACAAGGCGCCATTGCCATGCGATATTCAGCAGGAGAATGAAGAGCTGCGTGAGGAGCTTCATGTTAGTAAAAAGTGTGCTGATCTTGCGGAAAAGAGACTTGAGCGTCTGGTCCAAGGGTTTAAGGTCCTGAAAAGGCGGGAGGCTGTGAAAGGGATCATAATATCAAGGCATCGGGCACATGTGACTGATTATGTACGAAGTTCTAATCAGTTAATATCAATGATTTCACCTTGAACTGAGCATATGAGCTATGGCATCGTTGGAATATTGAACGAAAGTAGCCTTCCATTTCCTTCCTGAAGACACCAGCAGGTACTTCGCGGAAGTTTTTCTGAAAGAGCCGTTGGTACGGCTCATACGCCTTGAAATTACACCTTTCTGCACTCACGATCCCGAGTCAGACTGAACACGATAGAGGAATGCTTGTATGTAGATCAATTCAAACTAGAAATCAACTCTATATTCTATAGCAACCTAAAAACGGCACCGAACATGAACATGACACAAATCAACCAAACTTGAACCCAATCGAAATTTACGTCCCGCCTGGGGATCTAAGCATCTGAGTCTTGCCCTTCCGATAACTGAGTTCGTTGAGTCACTCACTAACCATCTATCATGCGGGCTCCTGCGAGAATATTCCCTTCCGACTCTTCGGGACTTCGGAGCATGGCGATAACCCTTAGTTTTTGCTGAGCCGCCTGTATCTCCGTCTCTTCCTTGGGCCTCTGACGTACGCCTGTGTTGACGATCCTTGCTCCAGGTCGAACCTCCCCTTTCCGCGCCTCTTTGATAATCAGGAGTTCTGACCGATCCGGCCGAGCCGCGCCGTTCAAAATTCACACTACGCTCTCGGCGTTCGATACTCGAGCCTGCTCGAAGAATCCCTTTCCAAGGGTGGATCGTGTCTTCTTGACTTTTCTTTCTCTACTCCTGATCTGGAAATAGAACGAAGTCTTTCGTCCCCAGATGTGACCACGGAATCCGAACCATAGGACTGATAATCAGTCATATACTCCGATGTCGACGCGAAGTCGGAACATGCAGCAGAATTCAGCTCAGGCCGCAGCTCCTCAGACTCGTCGTCCTCAACATAGTTCCTACGGCGCCGATTGGATCGGTATGGAATTGATGGACGCTGGTCGAGGTTCGATTTGCGATGTATAGGCAAGGACGGCTTGCGTGGTTTGGCGTAAGAGTAGTATTGGTACTCTTTGAGCCCCTCATGATCATGTCGACGCAGCCGACCGCTACCTCTCGCTGTGGGTGGTGATGCAGGGGGCGAGATGCTCAATCCTCTTCCAAGAACAGGCATCTTCGAGCTATGAGCCTCGTCCCATAGCCATAGAGGTGCTCTACCTTGCAGGCGACCGCCGACATCCTGCAACTTCTCACGAGTGCGCTTCGATCTGGGCTCGCGAGGATCGGACTGGCCAGCTCTAGCCCATACGCCTCTGAAAACACCCCAGGTGCCGCCCTTGTATCTGTACCGGCAATCTGTGAAGGTGAACCACGTCTCCTTCGACATGCTGGTCCTTGCATCCCCAAGGTTTGCGTTCGGCCCAACGCTGGTGAAGTTCTCATTGAAACACGCCCATCTGAAAATGTTTTTTTGAACCTCTCCAGCATGGTTCAAAGTGTAGCCAGCACCCATTGGTAGCACCATTCCGGGGTAATTCTCGATCTGCTGACGGGTGCCCATTTTCAGTCTCTGGAGCACAAACTGGTCTAAGGGCACATCGCAGTCCTTGAAGGCGTAATAGCGTCTGGGCCGGCCCTCTCCAGGAGGATCTGCCGCGAAGGAAACCATGGTCAATCCCTTTACTCTTGGTTTGCCTTCCACTCTTGCCCATGAGTACTCGCCGTACTTCTCTGGATCCGGGGCCTCAAAGCTCCAGTGATCGCCCTGAAAGCCATAAGAGGCCTTGCTGTGCTCAGGAGCGCCAAGCTTATTGGAATGATCGTCAAAATATCACACCCTATATTTATCAATTCGTCAAACATTTCACAAGACAACCAATGGATCTTGGAGTAAATCCTCACGGCCAAGCACTTATCATTGGATTTTGCTGGCTGCTAGGCGGCAATAAAAGCACAGTGGTTTTATGTTAGGCTCAGCTATAATGTCCAAGTTCTCGTCTCTCATTTAGTTGTGCCTTGAAGATTTTACAAACTCAGTCCTGATCATGTCTGCCTGTCTTGCCCGACTTCTTTTCCGCTTCCCGACTGTACAGAGCACCCAGTCCTCGGTCCTCGTAGATTCTACCTTACGTTTTGAGTTGGAAAATGCGAATGCTACCGAATCATCCGAAGAAGAAATTGTACATGAATGCACGGCATTTGAGTAGCCTTGATGGGCAATAAGATCTTGTGGACTTTGTTCCACCATTGCATCCAGCGGTGTATGAGACATGTGCTCCTTCAAGTACGACCCAAGTGACGACCTACCTGAGACTAAATGAGTTTCCCTCGTGACCGGAACGAGTTCGGACGACTCATGAGGCGATAGTAAGAACCAGCCTTTTGAGTGTGTGTAATGTTCGAGCGACCTGTCATATCGATCAAGAATGACTCCATCAGGATATTCAAGTCCAAGCAAACCGGCAAGCTCCTCTAGCTCCCCGACAGAGACGTAAGTCCCTGCGCAGTGACCCCGGATTTCGTAACACTTTGTAAGAAGATCCACGATCGCCCCCGGGATAGCGTCGGGAGAGGATATCGGGGCAATCTTCATCAGGCCTGAGAGACTGATGAGCCCGTACCGGGCATGGTATGGAAGCTTGACGCCGACACTGGCCACTAGGATCGGCGGTGATTGACTGCTGCTGCTGGCGATTCCGGGCTGGAAAAGATGCTCGACCCCAAGATACTTCGCGTGGTGCCGAGCCATATGTAGTGAAAATCTGTCGAAGTCGAGTCTCGAGATATAATCATCTCGAACATAGTGCTTCAGAGCTGAAACGGCCGTGTCGACATCCTTCTGAGCCGCAGCTGGGGTCGCCAGTTTTCTCTTCATAACTTCCAATGATACATATTCTCTGATATCGTCGGCCTTGAGCCACACTTCGCTCTTTTCAGTCTTAGAGCGAATATTGACATGCCGAGATATAGTCATCAGCGTCCACATCTCACTGCCATCCTCTTGTGTGAGATTCATCTGCTCGCAAAGCCCAATGGCTGTCGTGGACCACGCCCTTTCGTTCCTGAACATCATCCTCCATAGTGGATCCAAGTGTTCATTGGAAAGCCATGCAATGTCGGGTTCCTCGCGAAGAAAGGTCCTGACGACTTTGAAAATGGCTAGGCAGTCCTTCTTTGCCCGTTCCTCCGTAAGCACGGATGCTTCAGAGAAGCCAGAGATGTACAGCTGGTCGCAGTCGTACACCGAGGTGGAAAATACGGAGTGTAGGCCGAGGTCTCCATGTGAGATTTTGAAGCTGTGCAGAGATGAAACAGCCCTGAGTAAGTTCTGGAGGAGTTGACGCGCCACTGCTTGGCATTGCTTCCTGGTCATTACATCGTGTACTAGGTCTGACACCTTTCCTATTTCCTGGATGTCGTCTCTGAAGTGGGATAGGACGTATGCTCGGTCTGTGTCTGCAACTATAGTGTGACCGTGAAGGAATCTGCTAGATGGCGTCTTGGGCAATGGCTGCAGAAGCTCAAGCTTTCTTTTGGTTTTTCGTATATCCAAGAATTCGACGACCTTAGCGACATAAACATCACAAGTTTTGGCGTCGAGGGCTAGGAATCTCTCCGCTACTACTCTCGAAGTCGTATAAGAAGAGACGCTTCTGTTCTTCAGGTAATATATACGCGGAATTTGCGGGTCAATGTCCACACCAAATGACCTGGGAGAGCTGGCGATACTGGTCGCGGGCGTTCCCCCACCCGAATCTGGTGTATCCAGGAAACGTGCGGGCCAAAGATCGAAAGCCTTGGCCATGCTTGGATGACGACAGTAGATCGTGAGTCGTAGACCCCCAAATCGTATCTCATTACCCTGATCGGGGTGCAGTGCGCACAGATTCTCCTCTCCACATAGGAAGTACTGGTTAACCCATGTCCCGTTAGGAGAGAGATTAAGGACGGCCCACTGGCCTTTACAGAGCCCTAGAGCAAAGTGATGCCGGCTCACTTGGGAGAAGAGTGGACCAAGGACGATATCATTCATCTTCGTCTGGCGACCAAAGAGAAAAGAAGGTGGCAACTTGACCCGCTTCTTCTCGTACTGGAGACTGGCACCCAGTAAGCCCACAATTCCACCGTTATGAACGGATTTGGGAGGCGGCGTCTCAATGTCAGACTCGCTCGCTGTAGTCGTAATTTCGAGGCTCTTCATCCTGCATAAATTTTCGGCGGGTGTATTGGTCTGGACCACCCCAAAAGTTGCCGCCTCTGGTATGTGCACGAGGACAGGACACTGGTCGTAGTAATCTTCATTATCAAGCAGTTGACCGAGTTCAGTGTCGGTTTCCCAAGCTCGACGTGTAGTCAGTGGCATTGTAGAGAAGCGATAATTGATAGATGCTGAGGTTGTTGTAATTCTGATCAACAGTACCCAGACAACGTCGAGGGGACGTGGCCGACTTTAGTACGACATTCAACATTTCAATGGAGAATCAGTACGAGACGTCTCAGTGCCGGCAAATGGTAGCCAAACGATTACCGCCGGGTTTGTGTGGAGTGGATTTGCTCCCCCAATCGATCGTTGTCATCGAGCTCTCCCCTCGGGAACGCGATCACATGATTCACGCTAGGGAGATGAAGCGGGCCGTTATTAGTCCGCCAACGACATTCCTGCCTGGCAGAACATGATCGCCTCCTCTGCTACACCCTCTATCCCTTTCTCTGCCACCTAATATTATCACACCTCGACACGCCAAACATGGAATCCGATGCAGATACGGTGAAGGACTTCGAGGCAGAATTCAACATTACGCGATCGGAGCAAATGCATCGTACTGATCCGCATTTCCTTTGGTATGCACCGAAGCAACCCACAAATGCTCCGAGCGCCTTTCCTGCCCACGAAGAGAACCTCGGCCTCGTCCGAAGACATGGTGAATGCTGGAGTCTAAGACTGCAGGCGAAGCGACAAAGTGGACTTGCTTCCATAGAAATGCGAGTAGCTTTGAAGCAGATACGAAGCGCCCTTCGCTAATGTTGAGCAGGACAGGTATTTCGCGTGTGCCACGCATGATTCACACAATGCTTCCCCAACTGGGCGGTACCATATCTCCCGCCATGACTAGAAATGCGACAACATCGACACGGCGGCCCCATAGAAAGAAAACGCGAACGACCGTTGATCCGGAACATAAACGCAGAAGGCAAGAGGAAACAATTGACGGGGTAGTACGACCCGTATCTCGGAGGGGCCCTAGCCGGCGTATACGGCGACGAGGCAAGTGAAGGCGTGGCGGGTTCTTCCGCCCAGGACAAAACATGTTGTGCTATGGATATGGCTCTTTGTATGATTCTGACAAAACGCTCTACTCCCGCGGGCATTCACTCTGTGTTTTTGTCGCAGTGTGGAATTGTGGGGGTACTTACTCTTGGAAGAGTCTCTGAAAGGTAAGTGCCCTCCACGATAGAATCTTGAGCTCTCGACAATAGTGCAACGGTGCTCTCGAAAGAGAAGCGCATTTCACATGCACATGGACGATTTAGTTGGTACATTGGCGCTAAGCATATAATAGACTACCAGCTCTTCTCTCTGGTCTTGTGGCGGCAAAATGGAGTACTTGGAGGAAAAGAGGGTGACTAGGGTCAATCGGCGTGGGGCGTTGATAGGCATGGGCATGGCGTTTTCATCATTGCACAAGAAAAGCTTTCCCAATTGAGGTTTCAGGCCAGATCCAGATTTCACAGGTCTACCTCGGGAGGTCAGGCCGTAGCAGTTGTTAGATACTTTGCAGAAGTCAGAAGAGAGTCAGTAAGTGATTTATTCTATCCCATAATCAGCTTGCAGTACCCCGTCGAGGGCTTTCTGGTGGCCCACCCCGTGCTCCTTCTCCTTCAGGCCCCGGAGAATAAAGTAACGCTCCAAGACACTGTCTGATTTAGAAGACTGTGGTACGATCCTATCAACGATACAATCCAGGTGCTCCCGCCAACTGTATACCTGGTGTCTCATCGCCTTTTGCAACGACCGAATGAACTCAATTGTTCGGTCGGTGGTATGTGGTAAATCATGATAATCATGATTGTTAAGAAAGATGGAGAACCACAGAAGTGGACTAGTGCTGGGGTTCAGGGACACGACTCTCGGTGACTTAATAAGCTTCTGGTAGGCAAGGAAAGCAAGCAAAGCAAGTAAAGAGCAAGCAAGTTGCGGCGGGGTTTGCCCGACTTTGAATTGCTGTTGGAAAGTTGATGTCGGATTGGAAGTCCAATTCGGCCTCGAGGCAAGGGGCCCACGCAGGGGCCACTTACAGACCGTACTTACGAGAACCGCGGTCTGCCCTACCTACGGTTGGAACCTCCCTTTTACATACTACGCAGAAGTTAATACATATCAATTGACCTCTTCGTCAACCCACGGTTCGAACCGACTTCCCTGTGATAGGGATACCAACAGTTGACAACATCTCTCGTCCACGCGGAGATTTCAGCCAGTCATGTATCGATTGGATAGGGAAAGAACATGTCGCAAGCCAAACGAGCAGAATCTGGTGATCATGCAGAGAACATGGTTGTGCCGGCATCCAAAGCTGGTAAGATTCCCTCAAGAATCCACAAAAGATATTGGCCTGGGCTGGAGTCCGGTGAATAAGTAGTTGGGTGCGTGTAGAGTGCTTTGTGATGTTCAGTCGGGGATTCCAATGTAATAAAAGGGTCGCTTACAAGAACTATGCTTGGTAATAAGCCAATCCGCTGAAGGCTAACCAGCGAATCCTTCGCTCCGGGCCATGGCAGCGACGTCGACAGCGAGACCGTCATAGTTCGAAAAGGCATGACTTTGTAGCGTGATCCCAGGGGATCCGCAGCTAGGCAAACAATGCTCGCGAAACTAGCGCTAGTTGATGTGGGAAAGCCGGACAATCTTAGTATGCGAAAGAACCAATCCAATCCATCGCTGGCATCGACTGGCGTATCGATGTTATGTTCGATCGTTCTAAGCAACCTGTCGTAGGTACAGTCGGCCAGGTCATATACGCTGCAGCCGGATAAGAATGCGAAGAAGGCGAGTTTTTCTAGAAAATTATGTTGGTAGCCAGATCTCCATGTTGCTTCAGTATTATGAGGACTGCAGATTTCTCGCGTAGCTCACCTTGACTTCATAATACAAAGCTGCCCAGCGAAGCTGGGCAACGTTGAAGGTGGCGAAGCAGTCGGAAGTTGGCTATTGTGAGAGGAAAAAGTCCAGTAAAGCCTTACCACCTTGGGTCTTTACAGAGGGATCGCCATGGCCAGCCATCGTTTGAAAGCTGGGTACTGTGCCATGTATTTCCCGAGCACCTCAGCCTCATCGGGATTACCTTGAAATAAAGGAGTGGATACATTGATTGAGACATTAAGCCCCTCTCGCAGACAGGCTGCTGCTTCTACTCCGGAAATGGCGAACTCGCATCTGATGTTATGCCAATGAAAAACTGTCGAGGGCCTCGATGTCTCCATGTCTTAGGTATGTCGGGGGGAAAATTACGCAGGAAACAAGCTTCATCGCATTAGCTTCATCGCATTAGCTTCATACGACATATCGATGTGCAGTGTGGTTGAAGCTCCCAAGTCGCGTCCAGAGGATAATTAATAGATCTTAACTTTCCACCTATGTGTCCATCCATCCATCCATCCATCCATGAAAATGGGCGAAATGGGCGAAATGGGTGAAGGAGGTCGGCGGAATGGGTGGAATGGGTGGAATGAGTGGAATGGGTGGAACGGGTGGAATAGCCAAAGGTGGAGAATGCTAGGGTCTAGCTGCTTTTTAACCGAGGTTTTTACCTCCAGTGGAAGGAATCCGATGGACTCCTTGAGATTTCGGGCCGTATGTTTTTCCCCACAACAGGTGACTGTTCGCCATCAAGTCTGACAACTTGGGCATCAATGGCGGGGCAAACCACATGCGCAAACTCCTTCGACTACAACGCGAGTTAATGCCCCCAAATTCTGGACCTGACTTGACGTTCCTGACCTCTTCTAATTCATTCCAAAATCTATAGGACATCTCCAACTTTGAAACCGCTACACCAGAGCAAGCGTGCGAACCTCGAAGACTTGTTACCTCAGCCCCACGTTTGATGGAATGAAAAAGATTAGGACAAAGACTTCATCACCTGAAAAAGTTAGAAAGAGGTGCGAGAAAGAGGTAAGTCGCTCTTTTACATGTAAGGCGCGACTGCTGAAATATCCCCCCACAGGCTCAGCGGCGATGTTCAAGCTTTGAATGGCTCCCCGTCGAAGATCTCGCTGTATATACCCCCGACTCCGATACACAGTTTCTAGCCGTGAACTTCCACAGCTCTGACCCTACGATCGTATACATCCACGAGCTCGCAGAGTCCAAGTTTGTGGAGTCAGTTGGCAGCGACAGGGAAGAGCATACTGTCATAATACCATGGAAGGCTGGTCAATTTTTGAAATGCTATGGCTCCTGCCAAGTTGGGGAAGTAAAGCTATTGCCTAGCGAATCAACTTCTGTATGAAATGTTTGTTTCTGGCAGTCAAACGCAGAGCTGTTTCGGGGGAGCAGTGAAAGGTCAAAAACGGGCGAGCTCCCTCCACAGTGGGTATCGTGACGCGAATTTCGTCTTCCATATCATCTTGCTCTAAGAGCACCCGCATCGCGTCTAGTCTAGATACTTGGTACGCCTGACTCAGAATAGTACCTAGCAAATGTCAGAGTGAACTTGGAGACGAGCAGTCGGAAGGGATACCATCAGCTTGCACTACTACGTAAGGGCGGTAATCATTCAATATATGGGAGGGTATTACGTCCTCATCGCCAACATTCTCGTCTTCAGTTGCGGTGGCGTGATAGGCTTCACTCTCGATGACGTTTCCAATAATCGGATTCGGCGGGAGTTCTGTAGGGATGGTGGTCGTGCTACCTTGGGGTTGGTTGGACAGGTACTGGGGCGCATCATTCTGGGCGGTCGTAAAGTAATGTTCGTAATTGCCCGATGTATCGTGGTTCTGTTGAGCGATGTATTGGGGTGATGGAGACTCCTCTTGGCGTTCCAAGGATTTCTCCTCTTCATCGAACCTTGATTTCTTCCGCGTCCCTTGGTCTGCTTCGTTCGAAGATTGCTGCCTGCCTTCACTTGTTTCTCGAGGACGCTTCGGATGAGGTGCGATAGTACTCGGAGTGTAGTTCGCCACATATTCTTCGACCGCCTGTCGTGCGCTTCCAAGAAAATTTAGCGGAATGTCCGCCTCCTTAGCCCATGCCTCCAGGGCACCTTGGAAGCCAGACCGACTGTACTGGTGGAGTGCTGTCACAGAGGAGGCAATGATGCAGAGGTAGTATAATGGCTGGCCAAGGTCATCCTTTATGTCCTGGAGATGCCTCCGAGCAACTGTGTATCGACTTTGAGTGGGTGCTGTTGCCTTCGATAACGGTACGCTATCAACTAGATCTATGTTTTGTGAAAGCCTGCGTATGATATCACGTCTGGTAACCTTGTTCTGTTTGAAGTCCTCTAGAAAAGATGCAATAGGAGCCACATGCTTATGCATTTCGTAGTATGTCGGAAACTATGGCGATTGAGGTAAGTGTAGGACGGAAGGGATGGAAAGGATGGAAGGGATGGAAAGGATGGAAAGGGTAGAAAGGATGGAAAGGGTGGAAAGGATGGAGAGGATGGAGAGGATGGAAAGGGTGGAAAGTAGCGAGACCAACATGACAGGGGTTGATGAGTGCGGGGATGTGAGATCATACGAGTAGAGCGGCCAGGGCTCCAGGTCGCAAGCATAAGGTACCTCCCTCTGCACACGCTATAATTGGCTGCACGTGTCTGTACGGCTTCCTGTGACGACTGTTTTGTTATTTACCTTATTCTGTAGTGTAGGCCTCTGACCGATGCTGTGAATACTCCGGTACATCATGCAAGTGAGACTGAATGTGAACTTCTTGTTCCTTGGTGAATGATGTTCATTGGCTACTCGTCTCTCCTATGAGCGAAGAAATAGAGGACGTGCAACCTAACACTAACATCGGCTTACTACCCAGCCATGCTCACCCTACTCACCCCGATCATACCGTCCTTAAGGCGGCGGGTGATCTGGCCGCACCTGAAAGACTTAGTGGCGATACCGTATAGTACAATACAAAATACTGTTACTATCGTATACCTAAGATAACCGCACATGCTGCTTTCTGGTTTAGGCTGACGGAGGTGCTTGTGGTAGTTTTAGTAAGGAATATAATTTGTCTCGACGATTCAAGGAGGGAGGCAGAGAGGCAGAAATGGATATAATTTTAGTTGATACTGCGCCAGAACAAGTAGCGAAGTATGTGAATGACGAGAATGGTAAACATGCGCGCCTTTTTAAGCAGAAACAGGCACAAAGGGTGGCTAAGCGTAAGCGGCTTACTAGTTCTGGCTTTTTGCCCGTCCGTCTTGAAGTCAATCCCTTTTCTTAAGAAATCTAGCAGTCTAAAACATTAAAGAGAGCAATTTCATCGCGACGTTAGCATCGGGTAGGTTCAAGCTGATTTTACTGCTTCAAAACGTAGGTATTTTCAAGACAGCTCACTACTACGCGTGGCCTTATGAAAACAAGGGCTCTACTAAGCTTTTACTCATCCTCATAGCTAAGCGACCTCTTCTAAGCGTAGCCTTGTATTCCAATAACATCTATTTAAATAGGCTATACTTCTATAGATGCAGTCAATCGATCCAGGGCCTCTAGTTATACTCTAGTCAGGGCTGTTTAGATGTACACACCTTCGGGGCCTGCTCTGCTTCAAGGCATATGTTAACCCGATCTGTTGCTTATCGCTTCGCTCTTTATCGCCTACCGTTGCATTTCATATCAACTAGGCAGCCGAGTTGACGCATTAACACAGTATCGGGAAATGTGATTTTCGCTCAGATCTTTCGGTTCTTCGGCAAGGCGTCTTATTAGATCGCTCGTAGACCTTGTTACGTACTAAATACATCAAGTAAGCGGGGTTGAACAAGACGTAATGGAGTTACAAACAGCTGGAGTCCTTGAATAAGACGGCCGATAGCTCAAGCTCAACGTCTCCTCGTTCGGTCGCTCCTTTCCGTGAATGGCGCCACTGGCCTTATTTGGCTAACATTGCCCGTTTAACGCTATCTAGAAGTTTTCAACGTGTTTATCTTCATAGCAGGCTTGAATGTCGTAGCCGTACTTTAGGGCATTTTCCAAACAGCAAAATAACGTCGTACTAAGACGAAATAAAGAATTACTAGGGCTAAGAAAAGCTTTCGGACTACCCCTTAAAGAAACCATTCTCGCTATACTTGGAGAAGACCCATTCCTTTGCCTCGCCTTTATAGAAGTACTGGCTACAATCTATTGCCACCAGGTGGTCCTGACCCCTCCAGGGATTCGCTGGTTTTCGGTACAAACCGAAATCGGCATTGCCCGCATATATCGTATAGGTCTCCCAGCCTCTGGACTTCTCCTTACGGTTATAGAGCCGCTCGAGTATATGATAGATAGCGATACTATCATCATTTTTCTCCTATTGCTAGATATTTAAGTTGATCTTCCTTCCTGTTAGAATAGCTTTGCTCTAAACCACATCCTATATGTGGTCGTGAAGAAAAACGCGGAGGCGGTTTGGCTTCTAAAGTAGTATATCCTTACCAGCGCCCCCACAAGTGCAAGTTAATCAACAGAGTATTCGAGTCCAACAAGCAAAGGGATGCCATCACCACTTCCCAATCGAGTAAGTCGACACCCTATAGAATTGTTAAATAACTTAATATCTTATATATTAGCTAATAGGAGGCTATAGATTAGCCCTTTGTTACGACCCAACATGCATGACCAAATTCAGGGCCTGCCCAGCTGGGCTGCGGCGGCTACGGTACACCATATATGATTTGATTTGATTGATTCCTACTCGGTTTTGGCCGCTTTAGTCAGCAGCTATGCCCGGATAGCGGGGTTTGGCCAACAGCCGACGCGCTCCGGACGTTAATCCGTAGCGCCCCACTTCGCCAGTGCAAAACACCGACCAGCCGTCTCCAAATCTCCCACTTTGCTCTCCAACCTCATCTACCCCTGGCGGCCACCAAGTGTAGTTTGCGGTTCTCTACTAATGTACACGTGTGTCTAGGCTCTATTGAGGTCTTTCTCCTCGTACAACGGTTCAACGTACCTACAGTCTCCCCCCAATGCTCAGCTTAGTCTGGTGTGCGACTCGATCCCGTGTTGCCCAAGGATCTCGGTCTGTTCTATGAATCGGATTGCCCTGGCGGCTGCTTTGCGCTTGTTCAGTATGACCCGGAGATTGTGTCGTCCTGGGAGGGTTCCGAATGCCTGGCGCCGGAGTTGTCGAAACCTGCGGCATCGCAGCAGGATGTGCGACACCGTTTGTCGTCCCTCCCGGCATGGGCAGTTGGCGTTGGTGATGCCCGGTACTCTTCGGTTGAAGAGGAAGTCCTGGAGCCCGATCTTTTCCGTGCGCATCTGGACCAGGAGTGCGCTCTGGCGTTTACTGAGGCCTTCGTGGAGGCCGAGGACCTTCTTTGTCGGCTTCGGCGTGAGACGGAACGATGTTCTCCCTCGCGTCTCGGTTTCCCAGTTGGTTTGCCACACGTGGTGGGTTTGTTTGTGCGACCATGTCTTGACTGTCGACCTGAGTTTGAACAAGGCTCTCGGCTTGTCTGCCCTGGGACCTGTCTGTCCGTCTGGCCTCCATCCCGTCGCCTCCTTGGCGGCGATGTCTGCTGCTTCGTTGCCCTGGATACCGATGTGGGCAGGTACCCATCGGAGCTCGACTTCGAGTCCCTGTTCTCGGAGGGCTTGTGTCTTTTCTGCGATGGCCTTGAGAAGGTACGCGCCGGACTTCCCCTTTGGGTTGGCTGACGATCTGATGGCGGCCTGGTTGTCGGTGTGTATGAAGACTTTGCTTCGGTCGTTTCCGTTTTCCTTGTCTGCCTGCGCCATCTCCAGGGCCAGGACAATGCCCTGCAGCTCTCCCGCGTAGACAGTGGACGTCGTGTCGTCCCCCATGTGAGATTTCCTAGTTTGCTGTGTGGTTGTGCAGACTGCTGCCGCTCCGATCTGACCGTCGATGCCGCTGCCGTCTGTATAGATGTGGGCTGCGTCGGTGTTGTTTTCCAGACAGCGTTCGTGTTCTTTTTCGGCCTGCTCCGTGCCTCCGGCGATGTGGACACGCGGTCCCTGCCACCACGGGGGAGTGATGAAGGGCGGTATGTGCTCGTGTTCGTGTTGTTCGTTGCTAACATCTTGTCCATCGCGTATTCGGTTTGTTATCGTCTGTCTTGGGCTAATTTTCTTTCCTCTACGTGCGGTGACTTCGGCCATGCCTACTCTGCTGATGGTGTCGATGTTGTGTTTCCATATCTGTTGTTCGACTGGCAGGAGGTGCATTTCCACATCTAGTGCTGGGAACGAGGTTGCTCTGTATGCTCCGCACATTGCCCTGGCTGCTCTGGCTTGGAGCCTCTGCAGTCTGTTTAATGTTCTCTTCGTGTAACCCATCTGTCCCCAACCGCTGTTGGACCACAGCGAGCATGCGTACATCATCTGTGGTATTGCCACTCCCCTATAAATCGTCCTCATTTCTCTCGTCATCACGCCCCACGTGGAACTGCCTAGACTGCTGAGTGCTGTGACGGTGTTGGTGACCTTGCGTTCTGTCTCGTCGATGTGTTGTTTCCACTTGAGGGCTGAGTCCATGATGAGACCGAGGTATTTACAGGTTGTCTTGGGCTTGATTTCTCCCCACTGGCTGTGGAGTGTTTTGTCTGTGTCGATTCTGGTTTTTGCTCGTGTGAAGTGGGTAAGCTGGAACTTTTCGGGCGCGAAGACGGACGCGTGAGTGAGAGCCCACGTCTCGGCTTTCCGAAGCGCTTCTTGAAGCTTCTGGCAGGTTTCCTCCGTGCTGTCTCCCACGGCAAGGATCGCTACGTCGTCGATGAAGCCGGTGGCTGTCGTGTCTCCGGTCTCATTGCAGCTATCCAAGAGATCCGCGTTGTAGATGAGGTAGAGTATCGGCGAAAGGGGCGACCCTTGTGGGATGCCGGTGTCGAGCCTGTAGGTTTCGGATCGGAATCCATCCACGTGGATCTCCGTCTCTCGGCATCCGAGGAAACTGGCAACCCAACGCACCGTCGTTTCGTCGATCCGCCTCTTCCGCAGGTTGTGCAGGAGTCGGCGGTGCGAAACGTTATCGAAGGCGCCTGACACATCCAGGAGAAGTAGGCTTGCTACCATTCCCTGTCCTGAACCCCAGGCTTCGTATATCCTATCCACGATTTGGTGCAGTGCGTGTTCCGTCGACCGACGTCTTCTCCCGCCCATGTGGCTATCTGGCAGCAATCCGTGTGTTTCGGCAAGGTAGCTTAGTCTCCTCGCTATGATGGCATCCATGATCTTGCCCACCGTGTTGAGGAGGGCTATCGGCCTGTATGCTTTGGGCACTGTGTAGTTGTCTTTGCCTGGCTTCCTGAGCACCACCGTGGTGGACTTTCTGAAGTGTTGTGGACAATATCCTAGTCGGAGGCTCTGGTTGAATATGCGGACGAGATGTGGCGTGATCCAAGGTCTCGCCACTTGAAGTGCCAGGTTCGTGATGCCGTCGGGGCCCGGGGCCTTCAGCGGTGCTGCTTCCTGGATGGCGTCTTCTACTTCGCTTTCCGATACTGGCGGCAGGCCTATCGGATTGTTGTACGATGCGTTGTCGATGTCTTCGAGGTTTGCCTCTGGCGGAGGGGGGAAGAAGGTCTCCTTGAAGAGTGCTGCTTTCTCCTCAGGCGTTGTGGCGACCTGAGACGTGTTGGGTTTCTTGATTTCCGGCGTAACGGTAGGCGGCTGGCTTTGTCTATTCCGGGCCCATTTGGCGATCTTCCACAGCGATCTAGGTGACTCGGCCGCTGTTTCGACTGCTTCGCGGTGTGCTTGTTGGAGAGCTTTCTTGATGATGCGTCCTTTCCTGTTGCGTGCTGTTCTGTATGCCTCCCAGCTCTCCTCTGTCTGTCGCTTGCTGTGGTCGCGGCGGAGTCGCTTCGTCTCGGCCAGGATGGCTGCGCACTGCTCGTCCCAGCCTCTCCTAGACTTTGGTGAAAGGGTGCTGGTCGGGACCGCGGCTTTGATAGCGGCTGAGAGGGCGTCTATGGTTGTCTCTACATATCTGTCGAGCGCTGTCTTCGTTCTTGGCCTTTGTATCTCTGGCAACGATCCACGGAGAGTCTCGATAAATGTTTCCTTATCAATAGCTTTCCACTTTCGTTTCTCCTCTCGCTGTAGCTCGGTCACTGCTAGGTGCAGCGACGTTGCTACGGGTAGATGATCGGAGTCATGGTTGATGTTGTGATCTACTTCGCATCTGATCATTCGGTCAACAAGACCTACAGTAACAAGACAGAGGTCGATGGTTGTCCGGCGATCTCCTTCTTCGTACGTAATGGTTCCCGTTCTCAGTTGACTCGTGAGGTTCATGTCGTCCATTAGGTCTAAGAGCTCGGTTGCTTCGCGGTCCGGCGCTCGGATATCGCTGCCTCCCCACAGCTCATGGTGTAGGTTGAAGTCGCCGACGACGATTTGCTCGACGTGCTGGTGTGTTTCCAGTGTTGTTCGTAGCTGCTGTAGGACCGGCTGCCGATCTTCCTCCCGCGGTGACGGGTTGTACACATTATGTAGCACCAGGCTTGTTTCGGTATCGTCATCTGTTGCGATAGCCAGAGTGCAGAGATCTCTGCTAACCTCCCTAAACTGCCAACGAGAGTGGTCGAGCTTCTTGTTGATGAAGAAGCAGACCCTGGCCGGGCCATTTTCCTCGCTCGAGGGGTAGCACAGGTGGAACCGATCGTTGGCCGGATGGTGCGTCGTTGCGCTGTAGGGGTTCCTCCAGGGTTCCTGAATAGCAATGATGTCGTAATTATCGATGTTCGGGTCACGGAGAAGTGTCGCCATGACGGTGTCCTTCGACTTTCTTACGTTGTACTGTAGTATTGTGAGTGTATGTTGTGCGTTCATTCGCTATCGTCGACGACGATCTCCATCGCTGTGCTGTTGCTTATCGTCTGTGTGTCTGTCATCTGCGTGTTGGGGTCGAGCGCCTCGAGCGCTCTTCGCGATCGGATGATTGTGCGTCTCGGACGCGTATTCTCTGCGGCTACGGTGATCGTCTCTTCCGATTCCTGGGTTGCTGTCGGGTTAGGCCTCTTCTGGATCTTCTTCGTTGGGGACCGGCTCCGGCTCGGGCGGTTCTCCTGGGATTGTCCTGGTTCCAGTGGCGGCCGTGCGATTCTCGGGTTCGGCCTGGTCCGGGTTTCCGATCCTAGGACCGGCGACGGGGCCGTCTGTTCCGGATGGTACCTCGACCGTAGGCCGTAGGCGGCCTTGATCTTGGCCTTCTCGCGTATCCTGGTAGGGCATCCGCCGTGCCATGCCTCGTGTTCGCCGTAGCATGCGGCGCATTTCCTTGGGGTCGTCGTGTCGCTTTTCGAGGGGCAATCTCGGGTCGCGTGTTCTTGCGCACAGTAGCCGCATGTTGTCGTTGCCTTGCATTGGGTTCCTATGTGGCCGTATGCGCAGCACTTGAAACACTGTCTCAGACGGCACTGTCTATCGTATCGCTCGCATTGGAATACCTGGCCTTGCCAGATGAGTCCCTCGTCAATCAGTTTGTTGGCGTCTTCTGCCCTTGAGAGCTCCACGACCACTGATGATGCCGTCTTTTTGCTGGCCGATTGGGTCAGCCAGCCTACGTACTTAATGTCTGCTCTGGGGATGAATGCTTTGTTGTCCTGCAGCAGGTCGTCTCTGATTTCTGTAAAGCGATCCATGTTCATGGAGCTGGTTCTGATGCCGTGCGCCAGCACTCCGTAGGTTGGGATCCTCACGGCGGCTCCGTTGCCGATGTGGTTTTCCCAGTCCTCGGCAAAGTGCCGGAGGGCCTCCATGTCTTTCGTCGTTGCCGTCTTGACGCTCAGGTCGCCGCTCTTGAGTTGATTGGCGGACACGGTCTTGAGCTTGCGGATGTGCTCGTTGCTGCTTTGTTCGATGGCGCGGTCTACGTGCGCCTTGAGGCTACGGGGGTTCATGGCTCTTATGCTGGCAATGGTGATAGGGTCTCTAATGTTCACTATGATTTCACGCAGAATCTGGGTCTGGGACGCTCTCTGGTTACAGGGGTTATGCATGCTCCCTGCAAGTCCTCCTCGGGCGGCTACGCTGGCATATGACTGCACGGTGTTCCCCTGATTCATCGGCTCCAGTGCTTTGATATCCTTCACGACCTTGACCGCCAGCTCGCTGGCTTTCCAAGCCTCCTTGGCAGCCGCGCTGGCTGCGCGTGTTGTGTTGGTGTTTTCCTTCAGTTCGGCCGTATTCTGCTGCATAGCAATCCTGATGGTTCTCGATTCGCGGATGTTGCTCTCGTGGGCTGTCTTGTTTTCCGCACGTAGACTCTCAATAGCTTGGTGGAGGTGTCCGAGCTCGGGCAATTTCTGCAATTTGGCCAGCAGGGAGATGGTGGCAATGAGAGTGAGTCTCACGGCTTTCGGGTCAAGGGGGTGTTCGTTTGCGGTGTCGATTGATTTGAGTGCTGTCTGAAGGTGTCTGCTAAGTTGAGTGGCGTGCTCTCGATGGTGCGTTGGCCATGTTTGCTCCTGGGGCCATGGGGTTGCCATGGTGCCTACGTCGTTATGGGCTTCGCGACGAGCACACGGCTATCCAATTGACCTTTCGGAGTGTATTGTGGCGCTGTTTTTGCTCCGATTTCAAAAATTTCGTTCTCGCTGTTGTTGATGTTTTTCCGGTACACCATATATGCAGACGGAACAAGGAACATCAGTGACTCCCCACGGAACGGAAGAACTATGGTACAAGTCACGTGACGATAAGATAAGGGATAACGATCATTCTGGATCAGAATGATCGAACACGACTTGGGGGCCAAACAATCATATGGGATCGGAATGATCCAAGATGACCCAAGGTACAAGGGACTTAGCTAGGATCAGGACTTGTATATAAGATGGACTTGAGCTGGGCTTAAGAACAAACTTCCATAGCTCTTCAGTAGTTAACTTCGTATCAGGATTTGCTTCCGCTTTCAGCTATCATCTTTGACAAGACTACGATTGATCACCGAAGCCTTACCCATCCACGATTGACAGACAATAGCTTCCTCGAAGCTATCCGACAGAGACGTGTAATGTATCGCAGCCTCAACTTCTGCGAACATACCCCTACGACTAGCTGGCCGTAACACCCTTGCCCTATTTATTTAAGTATACCTAACTATTAAAATATATTATTATTATTAACCTTATTATTATTATATATATTATAGAGGTTATTTAGACTACCTTTATTATACTAGACGAAGGCGGATCTTCTTAAAAAGTTTATAATAAGTAGATAAGATTATAGTAATTTAAATAGTATATTTAATATTGTAATCGGACGTTATTTAGAAAAGATTTATATTATTATATATTACCTTTATTATTTACCCCTATTATTTATTAAGCTTTACAATATCTATTATTATTATTACTTTCTTTTTTTTTGCTAATATATATACGGTTCTAGGCGCCCTATACCTATAGATCTCTATATAGATCGAGATAGCCCTTATTATCCGTATTCTTTTAAATCCTACGATTAATAACCTATATTATATTATCGTAAGTAATAAAAGGTATATTTTTAAATAATAATTAGCTCGGCTAAAAGACCAGGGTCGATCTAGCTAGATTTAAGATTATAGCGACTTTCTTATTAAGGTTATTTAGGGCTAGGCTAGGCCCTCTTTGTAGAGTTACTAACGATATAATTTAAAGGGGTCCCCTAGGGTATTTAGTATTATTATTATTATTATTATATATAAAAGTACTTAGTTCGGTATATTATCTTAAGTTTTTTATTTATATAAAGTCTACTTTAACGAGGCTAAAGTACCTATTATATCTATAAGATCTTAACCCTCTTAGATAAGGATCTTAATACCGATACTTAACCCTCTTTATTAGACCTATTAATCCCTCCTTTATATAAGAGGGTACGCCTTAATAATAATAATATTCCTAAGATTAAGATTATGACTTTAAAGGATCTTTATATTACCTCTATCATCTCTACCGACCTCCTTTTTACCTACTTTAAGAATAACTTCCTTTAATAGATCTTACGGTATTATAATAACGAGGTCGCTAATAAGGTCCTATAAGATTATATATCTATTCGGGACCGTTTTTAAGACTACTATCGGCATAAAGAAGGTCTCGTAACGACGGAGCTCTACCTAGCGGTATCGAAAATATACCTATTATTCGACCTATAGTCGTTACCTAATATTTACGCTTTTATAGGCGTTACCTATTACTTTATCGATACTAACGGTACGTTACGGTCACGCCTTTTAGGCTTCTCTTAATATTATTGAGACCATAGCGGTATTACCCTCTCGGAGACCCTCCTTAATATTATTAGTCGATATAAGATCCGGAACCAGATCGGAGTAACTATTTCCGATAACGTAACTAATAACAATACCTACCTCCGTGCCTTTTATCGGGATATATATCCCGAGATAACGGAGACGGATATCTAGGCCCGGCGTATAAGGTACTACGGCTATATATTTAACCTTACGGTCCGGGCCTTTTTATTTGGCGCTAATAAGGAGATCCTCGAGGCTAAATCGGAGTATTACCGGCTTGTTTAACGTTATAACAATGATTTTGATCTTTGGCGGAGACTCGGGCCCGTCGGCCGGCTTCGGAATATCGTTAAGTACGTCCGGGTCTCTCCATAACGGACCGAATAATACCGGAAGGCCGCGGCCAAGATCGACGGAGACTCCGATTTCCGGATCTTTTCTAAGTCGTTCTATTGTTACGAGCAGGTCAAGGCAACCAACTGCGCCACAAAGCAAAAGCTTCGATAATGATGACTCCGGCATCATTGTCCCTTGTTCTGCATTATATAGCTACGCGCCCACAGTGACAAGTTGCGGCGGGCGTAACATCTATAAGGTCTAGTTTATCCTAAATAATAATATTTATTAAAATAGTATATATTTTATAATTAAAAGAGCTATTAAAAAGAAAAATATAATCTAGGCTTTTATATTATTAAATAACGACGACGATAACGTTAAATAATATATACCGAAAACGTATCTATTATCTTTCGATAACTAAAAGGTTCTTATCGAGATAGAAATAATCCTAGAGCCTTTTTATTACTAGACAAAGAAGTATAAAGGCTAGGGATTTAAGAATAAATATAATCGATTATAGGAGGTTACGATAGGTTTAAAGTACCTTTTTTATATCTGGTTAACTAAAAGACCTATTATAACTCTATGATTTCTCCTTTAATTAACGATCCTTTAAGGACTTATAGCTATCTTAAACCCGATCCGGAAGGCCCCGTCGTCGTTAGTATAACTATTAGGCCCTTTTAGATCATATACGTAAAGACTAGGTATCTCTAGCCTTACGAGCTACCTTACGATTCGACTCTTTTAACGAGAAGTGGTAATCCTTCTTCCGTAGTAGTATTAAGTAGTCGTAATAAAAGCTCTTTTATTATTATAGTAAGTTAGGGGAGTTATTATTATTTTCTAGTACGATTATTCTCTATCCGTTATATAGGATCTTATATTTACGAGATATATAGGGTAATAACTATTAAGAAGGATAGGTCGATAAGGCCTAGAAATCCCTTATAGAGTATTATAATAAGTGGTATTAGTAGAACGGCCCGGAAAAGAGTATCTCCGGCTATAGAGGATAACGCGGAGGCCTTACCGTTAACCCTAGGGCTTAAAATAATAACGATAGTTACTTCCGGTAGTAGGTTAATAGCCGGTACCGGTAGACCTTACCCCGGACGGATAAGCTCGATCTTTACCTCCGTTAACTTCTAGGGGAGACCTTCGAGCCTTTACGGTAATAATTAGACTATTCGGATATCTTCCCGACCCTTTCTCGGCTTACGATCGATATCCTTATTATCTTAATAATAGCGGCCGACTATAAAAGGGCTTTTAATATTATTAAGTTAACCTTTACGTCGTAACGGATAAGTATAAAGCTAGAGACTATAGAGAGTCTCTAATTATCGAAAAACTAGCTTAAAAGAGGGATTATACTATAGAATAATAGCTTTAGACTATTAGGCCTATCGTAAATAGCTTTATATATCTCCCGCTTAGGTAATTATAGATTACGTGTTTTTATATAGCGATTAATTAAATAACTTGCAAGTTAGCCAACTAGTCAAAAACACCAAGAAAAATATCATCAACAGCAAGTATAGGGGTCAAAATTGACTTGATTGCACTTGCGGGGCCGCTGATTCTTACATTAATAATCACCGTCCCAATCGAGAATGATAAACATTATGTCGATATCTTCGGTCAGTTCCCCAGCGAATAATAAGGGCAACTAACGGGACATAACTATCGCGTTATAGCCTGTTGGTATCACCTCTATCACAGGTGACCTGGTTCGAACCAAATGGATTCGGGGGTGACGAAGGGTCAATTCTCTGTATTGACTGATTCTGCGTGGTATGTAAAAGGGAGATCCCAACCGTAGGTTGGCTGGACAGTCGGAATCTACTCAGGGGTCGTAGTTGCCCCCTGCGCTGCCCAGCCTCGAGGTCGAATTGGACTTCCAATCCGACACTTAGTTATATAGTTACGTGATATATATACTAGTTGAAAATCCACCTTTTAGTCGTACTTCGTATGCTTTTAGCACACAAGTTGAAACAAGAGGGCGTAAGTATAATTAGCTCCTACCTTAGTCAACTATATGAAATATACTTCGACAGTGCTCAAAGAAATTGTCGTGATGGCTTCAACCATCCGTGACCTCACAGTACGTCACGTGACCTCGGTTACATAATCACCGAGGTCCACACTCGCTTACACTCTCTACTTCAGAGCGAGCCTAGTGCTCATTTCCTACTTTCAATAGATAACCGTTCTCTTTTACCTACGTCGATGCCCCTATTGTGACTATACGATAGAAGTTATTCACGTAACAACGCCCATAGTCAAGTAGCTTTATAGCCTTTGCTTATAATGAACAACAAGGGACATCGCGCTACTATACTAGGTATATCTTACGTATAAATAGTTTATATAAGGGAACTCTCGTAACAGCATTCTATTGGCCTTGAACTGCTCGTATGGACCTGTCATGCCCACTGCTCTAAAACCTCACGTGATATGGTCCCACAGCGCCTCCTTTAACGATTGTAACGACACGTCCGGGTCAGAGAAGATCATCTGTAGCTCTCTTACCCCAGGCTCGTGTGGATCTAAGAGGCCGAAGCGTGCGTCCTGTGTACTGGCCTGTAAGGCAAATGGCACGTCAATACCGCCAAGCCCCACAGACTCGTTTGTCCCGTCGAACTCGTCAAATTTGCCAGACGCTAAGTCGGACTACTACTGCTTTGGGCCCTCAATATGGCTCTACAACATCCCATTCTGTCTCGAAAACATCTTCCCCCTCGTTCTATTGCTAGCCGCCTTGCTCGTAGAGTAGCTGATATATTACGCGGCGGCTGTTTTGCCGACGATCCGGCGCGGTATGATAGATCTTCTGCGCCTTCGCCTGATGACATTATAAGAAACTACTCGGATATAAGAGGCTCGCGGTAGAACTATGGCATAATAGAGGTATAACAAATACCATCTCGGCTTAGCCGCCGTTTTGGAAGTATAGAACCCGTAGTTAATAGCTAATAGGCAGTTCCGATAAGAGCACGTACTAGTCAGCCTGATCGGTATCGCAAGACCGGTTACTTATCGCTTACCATGTCAGCATAGAGAATAAAGATGCATAAGCCCTCTATTTTATAAGCCGTAGTAGCCGTAGTACTCGGACTATAGCGTAGAGGTGACTCTATTATATTAACGGGCGTTGAAGAGAGCTGGCTCGTTGGCTCATACGTGAATAGCCCACCGACGTTATCTCAACATGATTGATCTCGCGACCATGGAGCGAGAGCTAGGAAAAGTGCCCTCGTCGATGGATGCGGCGTCAATACTCTCCGACCGTAGCGAGTCTGTCTACAACGTAGATGGCGCCGCGCCCAACCATGCTGGCCAGGCCGGCGATGCTCGCACCCACCACAGAACAAACGCTTACGTAGTCGCCCTCCTCTGCCTGCTGAACTTCATTTGTACTTTTGACGGCACCGTTCTATCGACTGCGATCACGGTACCCCGGGTCATTCCAGTGTGGGCCCAATTCTTATGTTGACTGACGCGAGACAGGCAATCGCTCAGGACATCCAGGGCTCTACTCTGGAGGCCTTCTGGACCAACACATCCTTGTCGCTGTCCTCCACCGTGTCGCAACCTTTTTGGATCCGTCTGGCTGACGAGATGGACCGGCTTGGGATGACGCTCTGCGCCCTCGCCCTGTTCACGCTAGGGAGCAGCATGGCTTTGCTGGCAGACTCGTTCGCCTTGTTGATCGCAGCGCGCACCGCCCAGGGCTTCGGCATCGGGGGCCTGACGGCCTTGACCAACATCATCGTGCTGGATCTCGTCACCTCGCGCGAGAGCGGGGCGCTTTTGGGCTGGGTCAACTCCGTCAGGGCGCTCGGCAGCGCATGCGGACCTGTAGTCGGCGCGGCGCTGTCGCAACACCGGACGTGGCGGTGGGCGTTCTGGGTCAACGTACCGTTCGCTATGCTCGCCTTTATGTCCGCACCGTCTCTCTTGCGGAATACAGAGAGGGTGGGTGTCTTGCGCGCGAGAGACGCCTTGAAGCGCATAGACTGGCTCGGTGCCCTCTTACTGCTCGCCTCCCTGACGGGATTTCTCGTTCCTCTTACGTGGGGTAGGCCACCGATCCTATGCCGTCGGAGCCGCACTGATAACTGCCTAGGTGGTATACTCTTCGATTGGATCTCTCCCCACACGCTGCTTCCTATGAGCCTATGCGCCGCAGGCCTTGCCGGCTTCGCTCTCTATTCTAAGCGGGTTCCTCGGCAGCCAATCATGCGCGGTGCCCTGTTCTCGTCTGCTCACGGCATTGTCGCACACTGTGGCGCCTTGGTACATGGTGTGGCTATCTTCAGCCTTCTCTATTACTTACCGCTCTATTACACCATTGCGAAAGAGGCCAGCGCTGCCCAGGCTGCCCTCTACGTACTGCCGAACACCGTCATCGCCGCCTTAGCTTCGGCTGCTTCGGGTATCTTGGTCTCCAAGACGGGCCGCTACCGCATCCTACTATGGGTAGGTTGGGCCACGACCACGCTCGGGTCCGGCATCTTGACGGTGGTGACCGATCGGATGACGGTTGCTGTGAGTGTCGCTCTCTCCCTAGTCTCCGGCGCAGGCATAGGCGTCCTGTTTACGACCCTGAGCCTTGCCGCGCAGGCCTCTGTCTCGGCCGCCGATGCATCCGCGGCCTCGAGCATGACGAATTTCTTCCGCTCCCTGGGCCAGACGATGGGCATCGCTGTGGGCGGCGTGGTTGTCCAAAACGTGTTCAGGAGCGTAGTGGAAGCAAGCGAAGTGTATCGGCCGTACGCAGCTGCGTGGGCTCGGAACATTGCCAGGGTAGCACAGGCTCTGAAGGCAGCGACCGGTGCTGGTAAGGAAGACCTCGAAGATGTGATCGTTCCGGCCATTGTGAAGAGCACTCGTGCGGTATGGATCTTTCTCTGTGTGCTCTCGGCGACGCAGCTCGCTTTGAGCATCATCTGCATCAAGGATCTCTCTCTTGATGGATCCGACGCCGTGTCCGAGGACAGATCTGCGACTCTAAAGACATCTCGCCTTGTCATTTCCCAGCCGCAGTTGCATCGACCCTTCACAGATCCTGCAGCAGCAAGCTCGTTTGTTCGGTGATATAACAACCTCGTACAATGCAATTCAAGCTTTCTGTAACTAACTATAACATGTCACCTTGTGAGAGTCCTGTACCAATGGCGATGTGGTAGTGACTGGTGACCGGCTATGACATCCATCTCCCTGGGCGCACCGTAGACGATCAACCCCTTGCACATTTCCCAACTGATGAAGCCGATGCCACGGTAGCCTTCCCTCTTAGCGGAAGAACCATAGTTTCTTTTGTCTTCAAATCCCGATTTCCACCGGTTTGAGAGGCCTCGGACGCGATCCGCCCCGGGGTCCGGGCAAGAGGGGTTGCCCTGCTGGACTCGCTTCGACGACGAAACTGAGCGTGTGTCCTCGAGAACCGGACTCGCCTCTGCAAGAGGCAGGAAGACAAGCGTTTCGATGAGTCTATTACCATGTTAGCATTGCCTGATTGACACTCCGAGTTACCGGCGCATACCTTGTTTGTTCGTGGTTTCCCCTATATCATGGCACGACGACTGACGATAGGAAGCAGGTATCAGGGGCAATGGCGGCTTGAGCTCGATGGAATCACCAAGAGACACTGTAGAGGACACGCTTCTGTTGGTTGGAGTATAGGAGAAGACAGTGCTGGCTACGATAGGCCCGGTTGTCGTTTGGGGAATGGGTATTGGAACGAGCCTTGGCTTTCGTGTAGAGGGATCAAAAACGGCCATGACGAGAGGTTCCATAGTAAATATAGACAGGGGATCGAGGCGTTTGAGTAGAAAGGAAGTTGTGTTGAGACGTCCGCAATGATGGGAGGGCTCCCTATTTATACCTGAACGAGCGGGACGGCGCTTTCAACCCGACCTGAGGCCAGGTTACTTTGGCAGCTCGCGTGAAGAACAGGAATGCGCGAGTATGGGACCAGTATCGAATGGATATTAGCCTGGGTTTTATATTATACCCGTGATCTCGCTCTCGTACCTCCCCCTTTTATTTAGGACCCCAGACCTCAAATAGGTATAAGGCGTAAATAGTACTATGAGCGAGGTATACGTCTTCTAGTATTTAGACTGGACTACGTAATCTCGTTGTTCCAAAGTGGAATCTCTGGTATAATGTACCACATGTACTCGATGAGAAGACACTTGGCCTTGATTAAGTTCCCCTTATATAGTTATTCGTATTGATTCTACAAGAATTCCAGAATCCAATGCAACTAGCCTTCCATCCATAAGAAATCGCTAACACAACTACGATATATAGATATATAAATCTATATATATATATATAAATATAGATCGAATATCCCTTAGACCTAGATTACGCCTGAGAGTCGACTCTTCTTCCATGCACCGGCTATGGCCATTGGGAGTCTTCGTTTACGAATCTGCGCTGGACTAGTCGGGCCAAAGTCGTCGCAGCCAAAATGATTATTCCAGCCCTGGGCGTCCGTAAGCCCTCGTAAGGTGAACGGTGAGGCACTAATAGGAACTGGCGTGCGGTCGTGGCTGAGCCCGCCGGTTCGTAAGGAGATAGGGAACTGCGCGTCCAGATTCTGCACCTCGACGTGGACGGACTGCTCGAAACGGAAGCGTCTATGGTCAAGCCGGTGCTGCCCAACGGGAACCGCAAGATCAGCAATAAAGAACTCGGCTTTTGCAGTCCTGAGGGAGGTGATAAGGTGGTCAAGTCCCTCGCCCGCATCTAGATGGCACACGATCCGCCCGACGCAGCTAACGCTACTGCGGTTTCTAACAGGCCGCGCTATCAGCTCGAAGTAAAACATAGTGGACAGCAGGGCGGCGGATATCTCGCCTATCTGGTGACTCTCGCGGAAAGCGGATTCCGTCCTCTCTCGTAGCCTGTCGATGGCCGTCACATCGTCCAGAGCTGGCACGTGGTCATCAAACTTGACGTTGCAACGGAAGTACTTGTGGGGTCGCTTCAGTGATGTGGGCTCGTCCGCCCGCATAGTATGAGCAACCTCGCCGTCGAGAAAGGACCCTATGACGTGGGCAAGGCTTGATACATAGCCGATTAGAGCCTTCGTTACGCTGAAGCCTCGACGGGGCGGCTTCCACCCCGTTGGAGAGAGAGGCGATTTTGGCTGCGGGTCCACATAGCCGGTGCCGGCCGACACGAGTACGTCGGGCCTCCCGCTCCCGGGCCACAGTGACCGGCTCTCGCGTTCGGCAAGCTGCTCCGGATTGTTCAGCCCGCAGAGTGCGCCGTCCTGAACTTCTCCGATGCCCAGCAAGGTATGCGGCAAGAAGAACCTGTGTCCCTGTCAGCGAACTTGGCTTATGCCCGTGCCGCGCTTTCTCGTTGACTGACCCAGGAGCGGCCGTAGTCGCCCTCGCGCTGTCGAGCAGGTCGTCAGTATTAACAAGTCTCGTGTTAACATTCACTATCCACCACCGGGAGGCGATTCCACTCACGCATCGGTAATCTTCAGACGGTCAGCCGGCCTCGTGGTGCGAACATGCTTGTAGCCATGTCGTTTGTCGTCCGATCCGGCTCCGTTGTAATTCGTGAGGACGAATCCCCCCTTTGGCACGCCTGTTGCGGTCACGGCGACCTTGGCCCCACGCACGGGGGCGTCGTGGTGTCCGAAAAGTGTGTTGTCGCCGAATATCGAGTGTAGGAATGTATCCATGGTACGGGACGGATAGATGGAGCCAAAGAGGTAGACCATGGCGAGGCGGAGCATCGGCCCCTGGAACCCGCGGACCCAAGGTAGGCGGCAGCGAAAGACCTTAGTAGAGAGAGTCCGAAGCATCTTCATACAATCCATCATAGAAAGACCTTTCAAGAAAGCCCCGAGGACGATGAGGCCACCTACGCGAGAGTCAGCGGAGTAGTCTAATCTCTTTGCGGGGCGGGTGCGAAGTATGACACGTACCGGAGCTTGTGCCCACCGCGAGGTCAAAATGATTCTGCACCGGGTAGTCGGGTAGATACGATGACAGCTTCTGCTCGACGAGTCGCAGTATCTGTAGGGGAATGATCCCGCGGATACCCCCTCCATCGATGCTCAGAACGTTGACGCCTTTCGTCTTCGGCCTTCCCTTGTACTTGAACTCCCTGACCGGCCTCGCGCAGAGGGGACAGGCGTTGATCGGGAGTAATCCGCACTCCGTCATACGCCTAACGTCAACGGCGCAGATGGCATGGCCGCAGGAGAGAGGATACTCGGGCGCTCGTGCGAGGCAGACAAGGCAGTCCCGGTCGCTAAAGATGTTCCTCCAGCGTCTGGCGTAGGCCAACATGCACTTACGGTGATACCTTCTGCTCTGTGAGCCTGTGCGAGGGTGGAGTCTCCGAACTATTCTCTCTACAAGGGCCTCATGCGTTCTGGGGAGACGAAGAGCGTGCAGCGCCCTGACTACGATGGGCTTATACAAAGAACGGTATACCTGTTCCGGCGCGAAATCTAGACATGCGCGTAAGCGCTTACGCTCCTCAAAGCAGGACGAAACGTACTATGCATCCCGGGCGGGAAGGCGTCAAGCATCATGGCGGAGCATAGGTAGGGGAGCGCGAAAGTCCGAAGGGAGGCTTCATCACCGCCAAAGCGGTGCAGGAAACGCTGTATGTGGTGTTGCATCTTGTGGGGTATAGGCATGCGGACGCGGGACGCTTGTACGAGATCGACCGGGAGGTTATCACGGAAAGACTTGTACGCGGTTCCTGCCAAGGTAGTGAAATGGCGACTTTGGAAGAGTGCATGGCTCTGAACCCGCTTCTCACGCACTCGGTCCGACTCGGCAACTAAGAGATCACGTAGACGTCGGTACCGGTGTTCGCTCGCGAGGTCTTTGTCTTGACAAAGGAAGTGGACGCTGAGAGCGGAGAACTTGGCTGGAAGGGCCTGACCCAAGATGTTTCGGATCTCGCCCGCCACCTCTCTTTCCGATTGCGATACTGAACAGTCGCCAGGCGCAGCGCGTTCGACGACGACGACAAGGCGAGGAAGAGGCAAGGGAAGGCTGAGTGGGTTCTTGGTCCACGACGAAACAATGTTGACCAGATCTCGCATGCCCTCCGTATCAGACAGGAAAACACAAAGGACGTCCGTTAGCGCGCCCAGCACGACGGAGTAGGCCGTCACCGGGACCAACGAACAGCCCTCAAGGGGCCACTCGACAAAGTCGCCAACGGCGTCTGAAAGAGGCAGGGACGCATTCTCATATGTGGTGATGTCAGCAAAGAGCAACGGGCGCTCGGTGTGGATGCTCCTGGCCCCCTTGTCTAGTTGCAGATGGATATCTCCAAAGTCTCGTCTGCCTGATCGTACTGTGGTAAGCCAGCGCATGGCCTCATCCTTACCAGACGAGCCAATGCAGCAAAACAGGCTTGGATGCCCGCGGTTGCGGTCAAGTATATCGGAAAGCCGACACGAAGGGAAGCCGACGAAGCTGTCACCTCTTTGACGAAGCTTGAGCCAGCAGGTCTCCTCACGACTTCTCATTGTGGCTATCTACTGGGGTGATAGAGCACAGTGCAGCAGGTTAATGTGATAGTTCTTTGCGTATGGCCACGTATACACTTTATAGAGATTAGGAACTCTTGGCCGTCTAAAAATAGACCACTTCACGCTGCCTTCCCGCTAGGTTTTTGTAGGCGAATTCAAGGCGACTATCTACATTATTTTTAGACGGAACCATTTGACCGGCCAGCTTGAGTGTCCCATCTCCTTCTGAGCGCCCTGCTAACCTAAATATAGTAACCCCTCTCACGATCCCTTTCCCTTCCCCTGCTCTTTCGGGTCATCTTTATTGTAATCGCTGCTCAATAACTCGTTGATGCCTCTGGCGGCACCATTTTGGTGTCTGCGTTTTCTGCTAGTAGTGAAAGCCTGCCTAGCTATGTAAGCAGAAAGATAGAGAGGAGAAAGAATGGATACGGACCGTCTTTCTATTGATTCTAGTCTCGCCAGGACCTCCGCCAGAGACTCAGTCACCTTCCCCAGTTCTCCCGCTGTCATTATGTTCCCCTCCAGGAGCGGGATGGAGTCAAGTAACTCCGATCCCCCAAAGTCGAGTTGTAAATCTAATAGAGGAGGCGAGGCATTAGTTTCGGAGCCGCCAAAGAGGTCTCGAAACTCAGAAGTGTCCTGGTGCCGTAGCGGAACAGGCTGGCAGCACATCGGGTACGCCGGCACGGATGTATAGCCGGCCAGGCATACCGTATGCGGGTTACATCGTATGCAACTACAGGTAGGAATGCTGTTGTAACTAGACATTGTCGAATATTCTGTATGAAATACACTTCGCTACCGAAAACGCGCAATCGGCAGGTGTTGCGTATGCCCCATATAACAGTCCTAGCGACGGTCTTATGCCTCTTTAACCGCCTATAGCCTCTTACAAAGCAATGATTATATACAGTCTATCAATAAATATGAACTGGGTACCAGTATATAGAATAGATATAAAATCTATAAACGGGATAATTCTGGGCTATATTCTACCTATAGCAGTTCTTGACCTATAAGGTCAACTATCCCATTTTAAGGATCTAGAAGAAAAAGTCGGTGAAAGTAAATGCTTTTAGTATAGTAAGTATCCGGGGCCGATAAAAGCTGCTGGTACCTTTCTAGGACGTAAGCGGCTTAGTTTATTACTAGACTAAGGTATGCTCTAATGATTACCCTATAATAAATATACTTACCGGCCGTACGGTAAGTAAAAAGACATTAAATAATAATAAAAGATACAGTACTATAATAATATAATTTACATTGCTATAGTATAGATTATATATTACTTCCTCTTTACAACACACTCCACCTTTCTAAACTTAACCTATACAGGCCAGGCTTAAACTCTTTCTTACTATATACATATCACTATGATTACTATGAGGAAAATAACCGCTTTTAAAGCCGGTTATAGATACTTTTAAGTAGCTTTTAATTACGCGCTACTACTCACACTGTCGAATACTACCCCGACCGCATATTTTTATTTACAAACCAGCCGCTACAGCCATTCCTAAAGGTCTATAAAGGTCTAACTAAGCAATTTCCAGCTTCTTAAATATTAGTAATATTTATAAAAGAGGAAGTAATATAGTAGAAATCGAATTTAGTTTCCGTTTTTGCGGACACATATTATTCTATACACAGGCATGTGTGGATCCCTTTTCCTGATAGGATATATAAAGAGACCCATGATGTACATTCATCGATGACCTCCATAATAAAGCCAGAATCGCTTCTTTACTTTGTTCTTAGTTTAGCCCCGTGTTGCATACTGTCGAGACTGCATTTACTATCGTCGTTTGTGGATGTTGGACCATGCAACATCTGTATAATCCACGAACACAGTGTGAAAGCAGTTTCTGACTTCAGCTATGGAGGTCATTAAGAAGGTACCGTCGGGGCCTTGCCATATACGCTATCAGCAAACGGATCCACAAATATCTATGCATAGAAGAGTTCCTATTTATGGACAAGGAAACCGATTTCGATTTCTTGATGGTAGACATAGTGCAAGATGGCAATACTACGATGTTGATGGTAGACTGGCGCAAGTTGGTGTGATGATATATAACAGCTGTCGTGTTGATTCGGGCGTTTTCACTATCCTTTATAAGATCGTTATGAACTGGCGTCAAGGAAATTAGACTACTCAATACCGCGCCTAACAGTTTGTTGGCGGTCAGCACCGAGAAAGTTTCGAGGCGTTTATGGTGAAGGCGTTTTATTTTGATAGGTCATCCGCCAACTTCCTGTTGTCAAGCACATTGCTGGCCGCAGCTCCTGGAAGTCAGTCATTGGAGCGATTTGGGGTAGCTGGTCATGGCGGGGTCGAAGGGGCGGCGCTTCGGGGCGTCTAATCCACAACCTAGGGGCGGACTAGTTAGTGGTTGCGTCGGGAAATGAACCCCTCTTTAGCGCCTACTCCTGTGCTCAGCAATATCACTCAAACAAAAGAAGCACCACCCACTGACGAGTCTGACATCACCGCCATCAGCTACGTGAACTGCTCACTACCTAGGCTCCTCCCCCATCTACTATGTTTACAAGATTTATACTTTTCCGCAATCATCTCATCAGCAGCATATTTTCTTCCAGCCTGCACACGAGGCCACAGATGAAACGCTGGTACTCCCGGCAGACCCTACTGCGACGCGTGTTTCCGCGACGACCGTGTCAATCAAGTTCTCCGTTTTCAACGCGAAAATCTCGCATCTTCTCAACTTTGCCCTACTCGATGATGTCAGCCTCAGAGTTTGATTATGGGTATATTGAAAACGTGGAAAGACTCAACAACTATCGGCCGGGTGGTTATCATCCCATTCAAATCGACGATCGTCTTCACAAGCGATACCGCATAGTACACAAGCTTGGCCATGGCACGTTCTCGACGGTCTGGCTTGCTCTTGACGAAGGGACGTCGAATTACGTCGCCGTTAAAGTTGGCACCGCAGATGCAGACACGCGGGAGGTAGATATTCTATCTCGGCTTACTACAGGAGTCGCGGACCGCAGCCACGCCGCCCACAAGGCGTCGATGATCCCTACGGTCATCAATCGCTTTAGTCTTGATGGCCCCAATGGGACTCACCCTTGTTTTGCAACAGTCCCGGCGAGATGCAGTCTTATGGATGCGAAAGAGGCGTCAGACCCGAGACTATTTGAGCTTGATGTTGCTCGGTCTCTAGCTGCCCAGCTTGCCATAGCCATTTCTCTTGTTCACTCGCAGGGTTATGCCCATGGAGGTACGTGGTTCTCATCCTCATTGCCACCTCTCTGATAATGACAACGTCCTCCCCTAGACCTTCATCTTGGCAACCTTCTTCTTCAGCTACCTCCTTCTCTCAACGATCTCTCAGTGGATCAGTTGTATGCTAAGTTTGGAGCTCCACAGCCAGAGCCTGTCGTCCGTCTTGACAAAAACTCAACCTCTTCAGCAGCTGGGGTTCCTTCATACGCTGTCCCTACTGTGTGGCTTGGAAAAGCAAGTGATGAAATCACCATAAAGGAGGCAAAGCTATTACTTAGCGACTTCGGTGTCGCCTTTCGCCCGTCAGATAAGTCGCGGTTTAAATCGTATACACCCCTCGTAATCCGTCCGCCCGAGGCGTTCTTTGAACCGACGACGCCTCTCTCCTTTGCGTCAGATATATGGAGCCTCGGCTGTACTATCTTCGAGTTACTTGCTCACAGGTCTCTTATCGACGGAATTCTTACGCCTCAGGACGAAATCACGGCACAGCAGGTCCATTTACAAGGACCTCTGCCGTCGGAGTGGTGGAATAAATGGGAACAGCGGTTCAAATGGTTCGACGAAGCGTGGAAACCGCTCAGTAATAAGCGTGACATATGGACGTGGGATAGGCGTTTCGAGCAATGGGTACAAGAGCCGAGGCAGTCTTGTGGTATGAGTGTTATTGATGAAGAAGAGAAGGCCGCGCTGTTTGAGCTGCTACACTGGATGCTCGCATGGAGGCCTAGAGAGCGGCCAAATGCAGCGGATGTGTTAAACATGGCTTGGATGAAGAGGTGGGCTTTGCCAGCGTACGAGGAGAGTCGGAAGGCTTGGGCATGACGTTTTGCACTACTTGCACAGAAAGCTGACTTTCGAAAGCGGTTTGGTTGTCTGGGAAGTAATTTTCAATGATTTGCGCGAAGTCTTGGCTAGTTATTGTAATTCATATTTTGTTAAAGAGTGCAGCGTTCGACACCCATAAGCGCGTACTCAAGAAAGTGCATTTTTCTCGGTATTGAGCCGCGCGCAGGCAGGGGTCAATGTGGATGTACGATGAGTAGGGAAAGGACTATCCCATAAGTCCCCATGGCCCCGATAATTTTGCTTCCGAAGAGCCGGGAATAAATTCACCGAGGCAAATAGATTATCTAGAACGACGTGATGTACAGCAAGCGATAGTAGACCTAATAGGGTGGTGACAACCCTTTGTGTCCGCGTCAATACAACGGCCCGGCCAGCTTCGTCGGCCGGCTCTCTCGAGTCTCATTTTCATCTATTTGGTGCTAGATCTATTCGGCGTTAATGAAAAGAAACTGAACAGGGGACAGCGATGAACCCTGAGGTGGTCCGGCTTGAGACAGGGAGCGGACCTCAGAGTGCTGGCGATTGGCCTGGATATAAACTGTAGAGCGGCACTTGACTGAGAACGAATGTTAGGGGCATATGACTAAGCAGAACCGGGTAAAACCCGGGTAGGGCACGCAGCACACAAGTGGCTTTGGCGAAACAAAGGAGCGCCGAAGAAAAGCGCACAAGCGGAGAAGGAGCAGAGGAAGGGCGATTTCAGCTTCATGACCATACTAGACCTATCACCACTTGTTTGCAGCGCGTTCGCTTATCGCTCTGTGCATCCGCCCTCTGACAACGAAGAAGCGGGGCGACTTTCGAAGCAGACAAGACAGCTGTCATATTACTCCTCACGCGGAATTGGCGACAAACTGCAGGATTCGTTCACTGTCAGTATCAAAGGGGACATCGTCCGCTCCAAGGACCGGGTGAAGACTTTAGGCGCGATTATGAATACCAATTTCGGCTTCGAGCAATGTTTCCTTTGAAAAATGTTGAGAAAACCCTACCATGACTGATTTGAAGCGAGATCGATCAGGTTACTAAACTTCAGTGCCCTTTTTCAACTCTGTTACGACTCTGTCATAGAACCCCAGTTTTCCAGTAGTAAACGCTCCATACGAGTAGGCTAAAGCCTGGTTCAAGTTGTTACTGAGAGAGGTTGAGAGCAGGTTATCTTCACCCTCCACTGACTTCACCATCTCAACATAGTCTCGCTGCTCGCACCATTTTTCTCTCACGCTTTCCTTCAGGGGGTACCCATCTTGGTCGTAATGTTGGGGTAAGTCAAACGCCCGAGGCATGACTTGAATGAACTCGGGGTATGTGACGAGTCCCCAAGGGACCGTGCATGCCCCCTCCCAATCAATGATTCCTGTCACGTTAAAGCTGGCTTCGTCGACCATGATGTTGCTGTGAAGGAAATCATCGTGGCACAGAGGAAATGGTCCCTCGTTGCGGAAAGGAAGTAGGTTGGCCATGCTTTTGATCTGCGGAGGGAATTCGTCGGTGATTCTGACCATCTCTTCCGCCGAAATTGGGCCTCTCTGCATCATTTGGGTAATTGTTTCCTTGTCGAGCTTGAACTTGGCCTTGTCGGCCCATGCCTCAAAAAAGGCCGCCGCTGTATCGAACGGACCGCCGATCCCCGGAATAGGGCCCGAGTCGTACCCGCCGTCCTCCCTTCGTGTAATAGCTCCAATTTTTGGGAGTCGCAATGACGTCATCTGGACCTACAACAGTAAGTTGCTATACAGTCAGGTCAAAAAGGTGGGTGCCCAGGAACGAACATGACACTCAGCGACAGATCGATAGAAAGTTTTTCGGTACTCTACAGGTATCACACCACCATGTACTTTGTGACCGCCGAGAGCATCCATAGCAACAATACCGGGGAGTATCTCAATCAGCATGAACACATCATTTACAACATTATTCATGTCTGTGTTGTGGGCGAAGACTCGTGGTACCCGTAAGCTGGAATTCTCTTGAATGAACTGCATTGTTGCAATTTCATTTTTCAGATTTTTTCCGTGGGAATATGAGGATTCGCTTCGTATGATGGGAATTCGGGCTGCCCAACAAGTTTTATCGGAGAACTGAAGTTGACGGACGACGTTGTTGAGTCCGCTCGTTATCTGGTCCAGGGTTACACATTCTAAGCCGCGGTTGGCATCAGAGGCTATTCGACACAGCTGATCCCAATTGACTTGTTTGAAACAAGCGATAGCTTGTTGATCACTGTTCTGAAGAAAATCCTGAACTGTTGTCCAGGAGGTTGAGTGTGTAGCCATGGGCAGCCAGCTTCGAAAGAAGTCGATGGTATGCTTCACAGATCTAGCGACTGAGGTGGTAGAGGAGGGCTGATCGGGTCTATATAGGAGGCGATTGTCAAGGGCTGAACCCCTCCAGGGGGCTACAGCGATGATCATCTGCATATTTCAATTGGAGAGTGTGGACAGACAGATAAACTGTCCAATGAGAGCGTGCGTAAGCGCACGCACTTGAGGTGCAAATAACAGCAGTCAGGATCAACAAACTATGGCGGTGTACCAGCAGAATTGTCTATATTTAGAAGTGCGACTCAAAACTACGATGGCTTTGTTCCTTGGAAACAAGCGCTGCTTCGTTGGTTGGTTGTGAGGCAGACACCAGGTCCACTCGTTAGATAATGATTTTCTGTATATACTAATCCTATGCTGGTTTGACACAAAACACGGTACGCATTCAACGGTCTGGTTGTACTACCAGCACCCCGGGCTGCCTGACAAACATATGGGTCACCCGTCTTTTACTCAGTTACACCAAGTCATTCACTGTCCGTCATTTGCAGGACGTGTCCAGCCACACCCCTTGGGGCATGCCTGCCCACGCCCGATATTGGCTCCATCGCACCCCATGGTTGCACAAGTTGTGTAGGCGCTTTTGGATCCTGCAGGCATTTTGACTAAAAGTTCGCAAGCGTGAATCATTTAGCGTTTCATCCTTTGACCACAATTTAATGGACATGTTGAAATCTCACCTCGAAGTGTGACTTAATCAAGGTTAGGCCGGTGTGGTAGAGGATGGCTGGGATAGACGGGAACAAAATGAATCCCGTATAAAGCTGACGAAGACGACGTCGATAAGCTCTCTATTGGAAGTATTTGGCAGCCAAATGGATGAATGTCAAGTCAGGAAGGATTCGTTTCATCTCATCAGGTCTGCGGCCAGGCTTTTATACGCTTTTCGACGTGCCATTAGTGACCTTCCATCTCCCATAAGGGCACCGAATAAGCTGCGTCATGTAATTAGTGTGTTGGACAGAGCCTTCTTTCAACGCTCAGCAATTGACTGACCGTCAATAATTGAAATTCCAGGCCTTTGTTAACTGTGCGGAGTTTGACCTGTTCTGGCTGAGTGCAGGCGTGCTGATGCGGGTGCACATCCAACATGTTTCTTGAACCCAGTCAAGTACCACTTATGTCAGAATTCATTTTTTTAGCCGCTGGAAATCTTTTCCAACCAACGCCCAATACGAGTTGTTACAGTAGTCTGACAGGGTATGGCAAGGGCTATGCGTAATGTAGAAGTGTTTGTTGGTGCAAGGGGGCCACCACAACAGGGCTCAGGCAAGGCCTCCTAAGTTCCTAAGGCTGGCCTTCGATCACACATCCGCACAGTTCTCCCTCAGGGATACGACCGAAGTAAGATACCAGGCTTTTCACAAGCAGCTTTCTAGAGATTCCTTGAAATATTTAGTTCTTGGAGATCTTGCGGAAACGGCCACGCGGCGCCTAAAACTAGCTTTTTACCGCGCCCCATCAAGGGCGAGGACGCTTGCAGAGTACCCGGGTGATATGGACCAAAGACGGCGACTGAGACTGAGTGATTGCCTGTGATATTGTCCGTGCGCCGACCGAACATGGCCGTTCACTTGTTCGCTGGGTGGCTTGCTTAGGGACATGAGTTCAATACGGCCAACTTTCCAGCTTCCTGTAGATGTGATAGGCCACGTTCGACCCTCCGCGCCTTCGCGGCACAATGCTACGATGCACCGCAATCAGAGCCCGGTGCATCAGAATGTTTGAAGTACCCTGCAGCCAACTTGTGGTCATCCACGACATCGAAAGACCCTTCACACAATTTGGATCCTTCCCGGTCCATGTGCTTTGGCCTACAAGGCAAAGATCATCGGCTATTACGTGCCTCTTGCAATTGCAAGTTTGGGGGGGAATTCTAGGCAGCAGTCACTGATTCTCACTTCTAGGCAGACTGAACATGCACATACGTGGTAATCAGTGCTGCGCCGCGACCAGGGAGATGGCCCCACAACCAGGCTAGGGAAATTCACTGCCGATGTGAAGCCTTCACTTCCTGTATATAGACTTGCAGCACTAGAAAGACAAGTCATTGGCGCAGGCTTGTCAAGCACCAATGAATCAACCAAACATTCGACAAGCTAGGAACAAACAACCATTTCGCAGCGGAGTCTTGGTCGCGCCGTACATGAGCGTATCATATCCTGCTCATTTGTGGCTGGCTTCCTCTTGGTTTTTTTTTCTTGTCGAGTACTCTCTTTTGCAACTGTCTTGGCCTCCTGAGCGCCTGAAGAGGTCGACGTTGGCGTCCAAGATGTATGGTCCAGACTTTTTGCTGGCCTTGTGCCCATGCTGACAAGAAACTAATGTGGATAGCATAACTGTAATCTACCCCGCACTTCACCCCACTTCCTGACATTCTGGGCATTCGACCTCACGCATATAGGTGGCTGTCACTTTTGGCGCGCGCGCCATTCACTCGTACCCACTCTGTAGGATACTGTGACGGGTCAGCAAGGAGTGGTGCAGGGAATAATCAAGTCTGGCTTTCCATAGCCATGGTAGGCGCCGGCATATCAACTAGGCATCTGCTCGGAACCTGTACTTGTCCTCGCGAAGGCCGCGTGACTTAATTATGTGTTCGTGTTCCCAGGCTCCTGATACAGCCCACTCTCGACCAATAAGTTGTTACTTGCTTCGTCTGGACATCACGTGGTGACAGAGAGGATTCGGTGCCTTTAACGAGTTGGTTGACCGGAAGTCCTATAACATTCCTATGGTGACAGGAAGAATGGCTGCTTAACTAAGACAGCTGGATAGGTTAGGTACGAACTGCCACGGGATCGAGTGTCACGGGATTGCGTGCCAGGGTGGTGTCAAGGGTATCGCGAGTCATAGCAAAGCCACGACCCCTTGTCTTGCGGCGACGCGCTGCTCGCACAGCGCCGCACAGCGCGATCTCTCTTTCCTCTTCTTCGCGTTACGTCTTATATCTAGATCTAACCGTACGGGTTATCACAATCCATCTACTTCTTCAAACCTTCTCTCTACAGCCGTGACCCTCACACAGATCAGTGGATGATACAGTATATTCAACGAGGGATGAGGATTTTAACCCAAGACTACTGGAGGAGTGTAGATGCACAGTAGCATACAATTCGCTCTGCAGTCGGTTACTCTGAAACCCTGGATTACCTCTTCGCAGCATCCCACCCTTTGACGTGAGACACCCACCTCTCCGCATCAGTCATGGCATTCGACGGAGAGCCCCTGTTTGCTAGGAGAAAAGAAAGAATATTAGCAGGGCTAAACTCCAGCTCCGGGATCACGGCCGCAAACTGAACTGCCAGCCCCCGAACTTCCTTGTTGTGCTTGTCTCGGCTATCCGCATTAGGCAGCTCCTCTTCTGTCTTTTCAAACACAGTGCAGAAAAGCATTCTAATTACATCAGAGTCAGCCAGCTGAAACTCGATTTTCTTGTCGACGCGGCCAGGGCGTATCAAAGCGTCGTCTATACTGCAGGCCCAGCAGATCACTCAAGCAATACAACCATACTCATCCCCATCCATTATGCCACTGCTGACCATACTGAAGATCTGTCACCAACCAAGCCGTCTCTATCACAGTAGTGGGTGGGAGTTTTGCAAGTGCCAAAATAAGTGGGTGCGGGCACGAATAGGTTCACCTGTGCGCAAGTCCCTGCCAAAAAACAACGAGAAAAAGGACCATCAGCCTGTTTACAGAGTTCACAGCGGCCCCTGTACAGTAGAAATTGAAATCGGTTTCCGTCCTTGCGGATAAGGATTATTCTGCGCACAGATGTTTGTGGACCCGGTTGCTGATAGGATATATGATAAGGCCCCGGAGGTACCTTCTTGATAACCCCTATAGCCGAAGATAGAAATTGCTTTTATACTATGTTCGTAGATTAGACCTATATTATATAATCTAATATCTATAAACGGCGGCAATAAATATAGTCTACGATTTATATTATTTTATTACGTCCCTTTATCTATATATATAGAATTAGCTATATTAATACTTTTATCTGCTAATTACTATATATTTAAGGTTAACCTCATAATTCTACTTTAAACTAGATTACGCTAAAACTATAGTACTAAGATATTTACTTTAACGCTAAACTTCTAATTTATATTAATCTACCACTTATTCTAGCTTCGATCACCTCGTTTAGGTCCCTATAACTATAGTTCTTCTATAGGAAACTATTAAAGTATCTTTTTATATACTTAAGATTATAATCTATAGGCTTGCCGAAAAAGTACTACTGCGGATAAGGTCTCTCGAAGCGTAGGTTCATTTTAATACTACTCGATCTATAAATATATCGGCCTTAGAATTATAATAGTCCGCTAATAACCTTGCTAGGTACGATTATATATTAATATAAATAAGATATCTTATACTAATAGTTATACTATAGTACCTAATATCACTATATTATAATATAAGCTAATCCGGGATATAATATCTTCCGGTAAATTTATTAATAATAATATAATAAAGGCTATAGGATATAGTACGTAGACGGTACGTAATATTTAAGTAAATCTTTAATATTTTAAGAATATAAAAGCTCCTTCTAATAGATCCGGATACCTAAGGATTATTATACCGCCTATATTAAGTACTTTATACGACCGGTTAATCGAAAAACCGAACCTTTATTAAAATAAAATAATTATATTCCTTTAAAATAAATTCGAGATTTTAATAACGGCTTTAAATATTAATTATATTTTAGCTTTAGCTAGATAAAGTAAAAAAGTAGCCTAATATATTTTTTAAGAGCAAAATATAGATCTATAGGACTTTTACCTCTACGGGTTATTAGCTTTCCGATCTTATTATTTAGTCTTTATAGACGAGTTAGGGTGCGATAAGCGTGCGGGCTTCTGGCGGACTGGAAGGTCCCCTTTGGGAGTAACCCTAGTTTAGGTTGCTCGATTATATCGCGACCGACGGTACTAGGTCTTGCTCCCTTATATGTAAAATAGTATTATCTGCTTATATATCTTTTAGAGTATTATTAATAATACGATATTTGAGAGCTTTATTAAGGAGCTCCTCTCTTTTTATAGGAGATGGCCTGAGCCGGATGTTACGGCCAGCTAGTCGTAGGGGTATGTTTGCAGAAGTTGAGGCTGCGATACTCAGTAACAGTGTCGTAAGTCGGTGGATGTAATAATCAACTGATTATTACACGTCTCTGTCGGATAGCTTCAAGGAAGCTACTATCTGTCAATCGTAGATGGGTAAGGCTTCGGTGATCAATCGTAGTCTTGTCAAAGGTGATAGCTGAAAGCGGAAGTGAATCCTGATACGAAGTTAACTACTGAAGAGCTATGGAAGTCTGTCCTTGAGCCCAGCTCAAGTCCATCTTATATACAAGTCCTGATCTCAATCCCGTCGCCTGGATCTCACAAGTCCATTGGTGTTCCGTTGACCGATCAGTGGGTCCGGGGTGTGATCAGTTTATCTTATCTTCACGTGACCTGTACCATAGTTCTTCCGTATCCGTAGGGGGGGCTACTGACGTTCCTTGTCCTGTCTGCATATATGGCGTACCGTAGCCGCCGCAGCCTGCGGGGCGGGCCTTGGTTATGGTTATGCATGTTGGGTCGTAACACAACGGCTTCATTCACCTGTGGATTTATACCGCCATTCCTTTCTTTCTCGGCATTTGTTGATAGGCTTTGTAAAGCAACCAGGCGACGATAGCAACAACAAAAAATGCTAGCACATACCAAAGGTATGAATATAGCCATTTTGTTGCTCTAGTCCATATGCTAGAAGGTTGATTATCCCATCGAGTGCTGATGGACCCCATTTTGCCAAGACCATAAGGCTCCATCTTTACTCCAAAAAGACGGATATAACAGCATTTAATTGGGCAATTGTTACCAGACAATAAATCCAATTGGATCTACCCCAACTCACACCCAGTTTTGTTAAGAGCAGATAGAGCCAACTAGATGTATTAACTGGAAATATTTCTAAATATCTGCCCAATTGAATGCCTTTACATCGGCCTTTTTGGAGTAAAAGTGGAGGTCTATGGTCTTGGCAAAATGGGGTCCATCAGCACCCGATGGGATACCAACGTGACAGATCTTCAGTATGGTCAGCAGTGGCATAATGAATGTGGGATAAAGTTGGTTGTATTGCTTAGAGTGGTCTGCTGGGCCTGCAGTAGATCTATATAAACGAGTGGCCTCTATCCCTTGTAGGGCAATCCTGGCCCGACTATGTGGTTAACTGAGTAATGACTGTATGCGGCGAGTTTCACCTAAGCGAGGGTATCCCAGGTTCTGTGTCAGGGCGACAGCGTGGCTACCAGCGAGTAACGGCATAACTGTCTTGATTGATTTTCTATGTTGTTGTAAAGGATAAGTGGCCAATTGGCCAGATACATCGAGATATGCTACACTACATGAAACAGATGCAAATAAGCCATATTTGGGTTAAGAAACAATAGCCGATGCATAGTCGAGATGCTTGACTCGGTTATGCAATGTGGGCCTGACATTCTGTCACAACGCCAAAACTTTTTGATACAGAACTTGGCCCAGCCGGGTATAGGATTCATCAAATCAACCATAGCCTCAAAATCGTTGCAGAACAACCGCTTAAAAGACTCGTAAATCATCTGAAAACCGTGTAACGAGAGATCATCTGGATGAGGTCCAATCTGCTGCCCCATCATCCCCATCATCGTCTGATGGAACGTCCAACAAAACCTGTCATCCATTTTCGACGTAGCGAGTCTACAACAAAATACTGAGTGAATATATTCTTATCGAGTATGTCGTCGCTCATGAAGAGGGCAGGCTATCTTCGTACAGGACGTTTCTTTATTCACAAGTCAACAATAGATGGCAGAAAAAGGATGCACATTTTGTACGTCATGTTCGAAAATGCGAGTTTCATTCACGGCAATCTCACGTGATGAGAGGTAGCGGGGTAGCGGGGTATGTGAAATTAATGCCTTAAAACCCAGGTTTAACTTACCTAACAGTGATATCTTACTATTCTTCAGCACTGAGAGCACCCAGGGATATCCTCGCTTAAGTGAAACTTACTGTACAGTAGTTGTCACTGTAGCAAAACAAGAGACACATAATTTAACTAGCCTACTTTTAGTAGCAGAAAACCTGAAAGTCTCTTTTTAGGGACATGACAGCTGTTGGAGATAGATCCACATACATCGCTGTAAACAGCGCACCATTAGACCCATGCAGGGGTAGGCCTAATTTGCTGCTTACCTGCATGAGGTAGATGTGACCTCGGTTAGATAGATGCGTATTTAGCTGGCCACAACAGTGGCCACTTTGACCTCTTTTACTCCTCAGTAGTACGAATACACTCTTCTGCTCAATCTGTTAATTGCACGCCCAGCTGGCTGCCACACTGTCGCTGACAACAGCCACAATCTAGCCAATGGCGATCATCGTGAGTGAAAGGTCTCATGGCGAAGGTGCACCCTGCTCGACTTGGGGCCAATAGACCGACGAGTCGGGGCTGTCAGCTATAACGTTAGACTTGGACATTGCATATTTGAGTCGTGCAGCCAACCTGTGCTGGATTCTCTGTGTTGAATTGACGCCTGTGTCTGAAACAACGACAGCTAAAATAGGCTTATTCGATTTATTGCAATAATTATGCAAGAACCGGTGAGAACGGATAGATTAAAGACAGAGTCCCGCTTTGATCGGGATGGCGAGAGTTCCTCAATCAAATACAACAATGCTCTTTGATCAACGAACACCAGGTGTATTGCATCGAATTGATATCGTCTATCTAACACTCTGTTGCAATAAGGGATATTGGCATTGTAGCTATGGATCTTTATTTTTGTTGTGTTTAAGATTAGATAGATGTATCGATAGTCAATATAGGGTGGGAGGGAGAACGGGATAAGGCAGACGTACAGTGGCACTCGTGTTGTTCCACCAACAGTTAGCACAGCCGCCCTTTCGTAGTCCGTATACCCTCAGGGGACTGCAATACCACACATTGTTTCCAGGGCCCATTCGCGCGGGCGCATCGGTCGCACGGGGGACGACGCTCAACGCCGGTAGCCTGTACCAATGTAGCGATAACGCGATATCCATAGGCTAAAGTGAGCGGTTTACTCTGTTTCCGAGGAATAAGCTCGCGGGCTACAGCGGAACAGGACAGAATCTCGATGGTTCGGCTGGTGCGCATGGAGCCTTCAACGCCAAGCCGATCCAGTAGGTCACCGCCGGCTGAAGAATTAATCAGTAAAGACAAAAAAGACAGAATAAGAGATAACGTACTATCGCAAAGCACGGGAGGCCGAGAGGTAGACATAGGAAATAATGGCAGAGGCGGAGAAGGACCAATAACAAGAACAAGCAACTGACGTAAGTCACATCAATAAGGGACTAAAAAAGGCAACAGAAGAAATCAGAACAGAAATATACAGAAAGTAGCTTAGTCAAGGTAAGCCAGGCGTAAGCGACAGGAAGATCGCCAAACGGTAAAAGGGTGGGTAAACAGCGGGGGAATTAGAAGGATGAATTCGAAGCTGATTGGCTACTAATACAAAGTCAGAAGTCTAGATATTTTACTTCCTCCCACGTAAACTTGATCTTTTAGGTCGTTTGGTAGGACTTTCTCCATCGTCGCTGTCATCAATATACTCTATTTCTCCAGTGGAGAAGTTAGCCTTTCCTAACGGAAGGCAATCCTGAATAGCTTTCGCTGAGAAATACCGCCTCGTGATATAACGCTACTGCGTCTTTATAGTTTTGAACTTAGCTGGGAGTTTTAACGTCGGGGTTGTACTGATTTCTTTTCCATATTTATGAAGACGTCGAGTCTATATTTGAGCCTTACGTTTTTTAAATATGCTTAGATGAAGTATATGTATTAAGGTTCGTTTCGTAAGGTGACGAACGAGACGCTTTAAATTTTTATCAATATGTGTGATCGTTAAATGAAGATGCCGGCTGTTTCTTTCTAATGCGAATATAATAGCGGTGGTGTCTAGTGATGAAATACTAGTTCTAGTATGTTGAGGTTTTATATGATTGATAGCTGGTGTTAACTGCGGACTATTGGCTGGCTTATAGACAAAAACAGTTATCTATGAAACTTTTTTATGCTCGAAGAAGTTTATGTTGATGATCGTGGTTTATACTAGATGTCGCTGGCAAGTCTGGGTTGTATCTAAGAAGGAAAGTTCATCAGAGCCATTCTAGTTCCCCTCCTAGAAATAGGCGCTTCATATCCGTAATGCTGTGGCATCCTAGGTTATCTCTTTGGGAATTCCATCGGTTCACTCATTTTGCTTACACCTTATCTAGCTTTATGCACTGGGGCTGACGTCCCTGCTCTTCTGATGACAACCAGGCTGACGACAACCCTACTGATGACAACCTATCGATAAAAACATTTCTATTAGCTATAACTATGCGCTTATAATTAAAGTCTATACTAAGGTTACAAGTCTGCTAATACTAGTATCTGCTTTCAGCATGCCCGGATTACGGTTCACCTGCCTTCAGTTAACCTGTTGTGCACTGTCCGCAAACATAGATATAGAAAAGCCTGTGGACGAGATTCTGGAGCATTGCGTAACTATTAAACGATGTAAGGACTGGAAATAAGCAACCCCAAGGATAGTTTAGGAGCAGCACATAATATCATTAATGCGTCTGGAATTGTCCTACTGACTGAAACACTGAGCTGAAGCATCAATCTGCTCTGATATAATGCTGACGAAAAACACGAAAGATCCTTACACCCACAACATAAAATTCTTTCTCTTAGCACCCGCTGTCTCCTCTATAAGTTAGAGCAGTTTTTGACTCAGAGGCATTTATACAGACTAAGGAGCTAAAGTCTCGGTGCCAGATGCACCGTTACAAGCAAGCCCCCAGGCTTTGAATCACACCAAGAAATAAACTCTGTTGTTGAAACGAATTTAGACATTTAGACTCAAAGCTTGAATTACCTCAAGGGGTAAACTCTCTTAGTGCAACATTGAAACCCTAGAAAGTAAAGTAAGAGACTCCCCACAACTCCGCAGAGTACTTAAACGGCATACTCACCGATGCCCTCGTATGTTTGGATCATCTGTATATCTCTTACTAAGATTTGAAATCAGCGTGTCATAGTTGAGGTATGATCAGTCTCCTGTCGTTTTGCCCCCAAGCTAACGATGTAGGTCACGGTACTCCACCGAGCACGAAATTCAGTATGACCAGAATTCGCCGAGTTCCACCACCTGCACTGGATAATACCTCGCCTCCGATATGTCGGTTATGTGGAGCGCTTAGTACCCGGCACATCACAAGATCGTCCAACCGTAAAGGCAACGCCGGAAGACCGTACTACAAATGCTGCTTTTGCGACAAATTCTACTGTTTTGCGGATCGCCGAGGTTGCCACCCAAGCAACCCTGATTGCTACTGTGGTCACCCCAGCAGGATGCAAGTTGCCGGTCGTGAACGAAATCCATCGGGTGGACTTCACTATGTTTGTCAGCAAGGAACCTGCAACTTCTACTTGCCTCGGGTCGATAAGAATGACCAACAGGAGTGTGTGGTTGACGACGCCGTGGTATCCCTCCTAGCCGGACTTTCCATTATATAACACGTTCTTTGACGGTGCGGGTAGCGAGGAAATGCTGAGATTTGGAAGTCTCGGAAGCGGAAGATAGTCTGCTCTTGGCCTGCAATAACAGCTCAGTCCATGCCCACGAACCTCCGGCCGACCCCGGACCCCCAGCTCCCAATCGCCTATGCTCATGACCTCGCGAATTTGAAATAATGTAGCCTGATCAATCTTGACAACTCGAGACTTCAACTCCTGTGAACCGAGCAGACTAACAAGCGCTGCCGTAGTTGTCTAACCGAAGAGGGAGAAGAATTATACGGGAGGGTTGATCTGAAAGAGGCAATCTAACCTCCTAGGCCAACTAGGTCAGTCGTAGTCACGCTTGGATTCTGATCAAAAGACTCGCCAAATCGTGATAAATTGTTCATGAGGTGTCTGTTTAGTCTGACCACGCTTGGTCAAACTTATAGATACCCGTGTGTCCTCCCTGATTACCTAACATACTCGAAGACTTTAGCTAAGAGCCCGGTTTGCATCTGCTACGAGAACTCCGTTTCTGTGAAGTATGCTGAGTCTCGTGTCCTATCCGCCGTAATCATCGATTATTCCAAAGAACGATGCAACACCCCCAAGTGACTCGCCACAACCAACACCACACTTGGCCTCGAAGACAGAACTTGAACCCCCAATGAAATTCTCACCGGAGATTAAGGTGGAGGTAGCAGTAGAAACTCCAGCCGAACCCGAGGCCCGACAAACGACGGATACAAAGCTATGCTGCCACGGAACTCGGAGGTGTTGGCCGCCATTAGTTGTGTTTCAGGCAATTAGCAGACTTTCTCCTCAACGTCTTACCGTACATGGTACTAACTGAACCCCTGAGGACACTCCAGACAGATTGCAGATTGTTTAAATATGCCCGTTACGGCATTCATAGTATGTTATTAAACATTCTGCCAATACCTCGTCAGCACCTCACAGTACAAGACTGTTACTTGGACACCGCCAGGCCTCGCCCGGCTCCATTCTCTCACGCGACCTGTGCGCCTCGCTACGAGCTGCATGTTATTGCACATCATTGCAGCCCACCTTGGCGGCGAGAGTCCTGTGGCGGCCAACGCAGCTCACAGCCAAACGCCGAACGTGTAGGCTAACGAGCAGAGAAGAGCGGCCACACCCTGTGCTACATTGCCAGAAGTAACACAAACCCGTAGGACGTAGATATTGCACAGCTCGACGGGGCCATGGAAGGCGAGCAGAAAGGGGTCGTATACTGTTGGTCCAAGGCAACGTCACAGAAGAGGTCCCAGCTGTCTGTTCAAACAACCTGCAATGGACAGATAGAGAATGGGCTGCGTAAAAAGAAGCAACGGGGGACTCGGGACATGGCCCCAAAGGCGGCGAGGGCGGCGAGGGCGGCGAGGGCTGATGTCCACGGCGGTGGGCATTAGCCAAGGGAAAACTCGTACCCATGCTCCCTGCGGCGGTGAGTTTGTCATCATGGTCGCAACGGCGGTTGTGGCCGCCACTGGGTACCACGGAGAGCACGGAGAATTGCGACTGGACGAGGCGAACTTGATGGTATGTGCAAGAGGGGAGCAAGGCAAAGAAAGAAAGGTGCGATGACGGGTCCCCCCGGGCTGCACTTTTGTCAAGGGGGAAGAGGTTCGTTCGGGGGATGTAGGTCGTGATTTTGGCACTAAACGCTGCCGCTGCCATGCGTGCGCCTTCCGTTGACGTCAACTCCCAGTTTGCAGCTGCTGTCCAGAAGGGCCGTCCGCTCGCCCCTGGCCCTTCCCTGGACTATCTCGTCTTCGACTCTTTTTCCCTCGCATGTTTTCACTTCTTCCCTCGACTAAACGGAGCAAAGCAACATCTCGTGATGAGGACTTGCTGCCTTTCCTTTCCCTGCCTTCACGATCGGCGCGGGCTGCCCCATCCCTCCGCACGCGGCGCCCCAGCTCGTCAGCCTCACGTCCCTCCCACAAGCCGCGACCGTCGCAACCGTCGCAGCCGTGTCCACCGGGCCACGCGAGTTGATCTCCCTTCTTTCTCGCTCGTTTCGAACCGTCATTGCCGCTGGTGCCTTGCGAAGAACGTTCAGAGCCGCGTGTCACCTCAATGCTCGTCGTCCCGACTCTGCAGGATGCGAATGCCAACCCACGTCGCCGCGTGGCCGGTATTCAACCCGTGTTATCGCCCTCACCGCCTGCGCCCGGCCGAGCTCCGACCACCGCTGTAGCCGGAGCCGATGCCACTGAAAGAATCCGAGGAGGCCGTGTTGCTCGAATATCCAAACCCCGGCCACGAGCGCTGCTTCACCCTCTACGTCGACTCCTCCCGTATACCGACCAAGTCCGCAGCCAGTTTCGTCGGAGCCGTCACGGTGCCATCACCACAATGGATTACCGCACCCAATCGTACACATTTCTATGGGATACCACCATGGCCCAGAGGGGAACCGGGCGAAGCGGAACGAAAGCGGGTGCCTGGTGGACGGAGGGAGGACGAGAGACATTATCGGCACCCGCTATCGAGGCCGGCCGGTGCACGGTCCGTGCCGCTCGGCGCATGTCACGTCGGGGACGATGTGCCTTGGTTTGCATCAATATGAAGATGTATTCACCAATGCCCTATGAGCTTGTCTGACGTGTCATGATATTCCACAGCTTGCCTTGCTCAAGTAAGTAAGATAGACTCAGCCTAGAACAGACCAAGCCAGCCAAGAAGTTGCCACGCTCTCGTCTCGCCAACCGAAGGAAGGCCCTTCAGTGTTCACATTTGGCCATCCTCATGATCTCATCTGCCAATTCAATCACTCTTTCAGCGCGCATTTTCCTTTCCAACACCTTGTTAGAACAAGAGGCTGTCCGGTTTGGAGTACGCCACTTCACCTCGTCTTACATTACAGCACTACCTCTTCTCCCGTCCGCCGCTAACAGACCGGTATCATCCCACGCCCGGTTCCATGTCCAATCCCCCCGGGTTCACGGCCATTGGCTGTGGTGACAACCTAACAAACCCAACCCCCCCCCCCCCATATTGTCTTTTCATTCAATAGTCCCGAATCCTATGAGTAATTAGTAAGTAGCCTACCAATTACCAGCCTGGACCTCACGTCACCCCGTCCCTCTAACCAGGGCACGGCAAACACCTACACCCTCATTCAAAGTAAGCTTGCTCCAAGCCCCCGGTGAATCGCTCCGCCAACCTCAACAGCTCTCGTTCGATGCCGATGGGGTCGCCACCGTCTTCGTCCGCCTCACCCGCCTCGTTTTTCTTGATCAGGATCCCCAGTGTGGCTCGCTGCCCACTCAGCCCCTTTTCGAGGTCGGCTGAGGCGCTCCGTCGCCAGCGTAACTCCTTGCTAGTCTCTTGCGCCTGTATACACAGCATCGAGCCTGTCGCCTCGATACCCCGAATCTTGTGTGTTACGTCGGTCAACCCGTCAGCCGTTAATACGTCGTCGTCATGTTCATCCAGCCGAATCCCCCACTCTCGGACGTAGACGTAGGCGTGGGACCGCGATCCCTCTCTATTCCCTTCTAGTCTGGCTTTCGTAAGCCTCTTCGCCTCCGCCAGCCTGTGGTCGCCGACGAGTATCGCCTCCTGGAATGCCTTGGCCAGGTTGCATAGCAAGCTCTCTACCCGCTCCTCCCGGTCCTGGTTGACCTTGGCGGCGCCCCAGAGCGCCGCGTGTGCGTCGATGGTGCTTTCGAGCGTCCCGGCGAACGCCAGCAGCCGCGCCGAGGCCCTACGCCGGACCCGCAACCGTCGCCCCGACGCCTGGTCCCACATCTTAATCAACAACCACTATTCCACTGCCTGTCCAACCCGTCCACGGCTGCTCCACACCGCACAGAGGAACACCAAACACCACCCAGCCGTCGCCAACCAAAACAAGAACAGAGGGGGTCTGGCGCCGTCGACAAATCCGGTGGAAAGTTTGCAATCATGGAGCCGGGCGGCTCTGCCTCGCCCGTCTTTCGCAGACTGGCTGTGTTCCAGTTCGTCCCCCTCGTACACGTGTGCATCGGCATGGTGGCTATTGCTTACCTCCGCATCGCCGAACGCGCCGTCCCAGAGCCCCTCGCATCGACAAAGCCCTCTACGGTGAAGATATGTGCGACTCTTTTCGCCCTCCGCGCGATGACGCCCGACGACCCGGACAACGCACCGACGCCCTTCCAGCTGCTTGGCCTCGACCCGTTGTCAGCGCCCTTCTACCCACCGGGTAGCTCTGCATTTCCCGGGTCCTGCGAGCGACAGAAGGCGGAGGGGCAACGCGCGGCGCAAAAGGCGTTTGTCACAGCGAGCAACTTCGCCGCGACGATGATCATCAACGACGCCGCAAGGATGCAGTATTTGCTCAGGGTGCAGCCGGAGATAGAGAGCTGGGCAGGCAGGGTGAGGGCCGTCGACGGACTCTGTGGTCAGGTGTGGCGGGACATGGGATGGGTGGTTTAGATGCGGTGACTGAGAATTCTGTTTGTTGGCCTCTGAAGCCCTTTTTTTCTGCAAGACATTGCGGATATGAATTGCCACACAAGATGGCCCACGGACCACACAAGATGGCCCACGGACCACACACAGTATAGGGTCATGGGTCGATGCTTGCAGCCGTGTGGTGTAATTTTTTCATTCTTGCTGTTTGCGTATTTGTATGTTGGTTGTTCGATTGTTTGTTTGCTTGCAAGAGGTTTCACCGCTAGGGCCCGGGAAGAGTGCGTAATAGGCGTGGCAGTCAAGGAAATAGATAAGCTCTCAAGGCGTATGTATTGGGATAGAACTTCTGGGGGGTTTGGCGGAGCGGTCGGCATAGCACAGGCCATTCGAATCATTAGGTTCGGTCCGCGGTTATGTCTTCGCATGATTTTCGTTAAGAGGCACTTTCTCAGCCTATAGCTCACCGCCGTCTCTTCATCAAGAACCGCTACGCAACGTCCGACGGAATTCGCACACGCGTTGTGACCGACGGGGTCAGTAAGTCACCCTCCCGGCTCATCACGGGCGACGGACTCCTAACGGGATGGATCTAGGCAACATCTCGACCCTCGCAGCCGAGCACAAACTACAGCGAGCGAAGGCGGATATCCGGCCGACGCGGGCGCGGATGATCTGGCGCAAGCGCGAGCATCTCCTGGCGGCCGCCCGAGGCGACGACGACGGCGCCGGCGCCGGCGACGCGGTCGTGTTACTGGAGGAGATGGACCCCGGGTTCGAGTACCTCGCGCACCTCGCGCACCTCGGGTGGCAGGACGAAGTCTCAGGAGAGCGGGGGTGGCTTCAGTCGTGGGACGTGGGAGAGGGGTTCGTTACCTGGTTGGAGAGGCATTTTGCCAGGTGGCGGGGGGAGTGGGCTGCGGGAAGGCCAGCACTAGCAGCGACTATTGACGGCGAGGATGGTGGAAAGGACGGCGGGGATGCTGCTGTGAGAGATGCCGCTGGCGCTGGAGTCGTTCCCGATGACATGGCTGCGTTATTGGCGGGTGTCCCCCGTGCTCAGAGGAAGGCGACCACGATAGAAGTCCCGCCGCCGAAGAATACAGAGAAGACGACCTTGATAGAGACGAGCGCCAAGCAGACGGGCCCGGTAGTGGGTCCCGGTGAGCCACTTGGGGGTTCCGGTCTTCCGGGCAGACGAGTCGAAGACGACCATGACCGGGACCCCGCGCTGATGTAGCGGCTTGTCCTCGGGTTTCTTCAGGACAACCAACTGCGACACAAAGCTAAAGCTTCGGTAATAATGCACCTTCATCATTATCTTCTGTTCTGCATCATGTAGTTACGTATCCAATCGGGTCGTAACACCCACCGCTAAGACCTGCCGGCGACATCTTAACCGCTGCACCATTCCCACCTTTGCAAACTTCCGCTTCTGCAGATATAGTGAAACCACCAGCTTACTAAATATGCTGAGACATTCTGTGTTCCTTTCAATTCCACCCTCGAGACTTCTTTTTCGACAATCCAGCAAACCTCGCTCACATTTCTAATTACTTTCACATATAGTCATTTTCTGCCGATTAGGTTAACGCTCTCGCTGCCCTATGGTCATAGCCCACGAACGAAAGTCAGGCAAAAGCCAGCGATAATTTGCATGGCCCTGGCGAAGGCCTTAATGATCTCATCAAATCACAATCAATGGGTCCTCAGATAATGATTCACAAAGCTTTAAGTGATCTACATCCAAAGAACAAGGTGCGTATTCTATATGCCACAGTGGCCGTGCCATGCCGTAGGTGCTGACTGTGCGCTTCTCTGCAGTAAACAACTCTGTTTTCGATTCGAGGCATACTTTGTCTCCATGCAATGTTCCGTCTTCCCTTACCCTCCGGAGCCGGCCTCGACTGTCAATCGCCCTCTTTTATCAATCGCTTATTTGGGCTGCTACGACAACCGCCTCGCCCGCGAAGAGTCGTTGGAGTATATCCGTCGCCCACCTCGGAGCCGTCGGCCAAGCAGGGCCAACGCGTCTCTCTATGCTAAACAGCTCGCCCAAATCACCCCCGCCGAACCCCTCCAAGACCCCTACATCGTGGCCTTGCTCATCGCGCTCGCCCAGTCCCAGTAGCGTTGATGCGCCCGCGCCGATGTGCCTTCTGCTCCCGAGAGCTTCCGGGTATGTGCCAGCCATGCCAGACTGTCTCGCATGATATATCGCTGACTTTGGCCTGAGCAGGTTCGCGTGCTTCTGAGCGATACGAAGAACAATTTGCACATCAACTTGTATACCGCCGACGTGCCTGCTGCCGCTCTCGATAAATTCTCGAGCACTCACGAAGTCCCTCGTACCGCCTCGGGTATCCTCGTCCGCTGCTTCCACATTTCCTTTCAATCGTACTTTCCTCGTTTCAGGAACAGCTAGCGCGCGCCATGTTCCTGCGTTGCCTGAAGCGGACCCCGGAGTCCGACACGCAGGGGAACAGGTAGCTTGCGCGGCGACAATAGACAAGGGCACGGTACGCGACCAATACTTGAAGCCTGACGTAAATAAAGAGCAGCAGAATACTGCACACTCCGTATCAAAAAGAAAAACCGCCATATGCAAAGCAACAGAAGGGGTACCGCAAGGCATCAGTCAGAAGCTCTGCAAAGAAAAGCGGGACACTAGCAGAGCCCTCCTGGAGCACCAGCGCTTTCGTTAAGCAGCAGCCCTTCCAGTGAACACCAGGCGTTTGCTCACCCTGCTGGTAGTCAGAGCGCAGAATCCAGTCAAGTGAACCGAGACAGAATAGTGCTAGAGGGTGCCATTCAATGAGTATGAGCTGTCCATGAGAAAGTGGAACTGGTTTTGGGGCTCCACGCGGTACTGTTCCCAACAAAGGCCAAGCCGAAGTGGCAAACACGACAACATAATCCGGATTCGGTGCGGGTACAATGATGGTTTAAGCCCGCCACTTGCCTCCTTCCTGACCACATCTGCTTCAATCTCTCGAGTCGACCTCGGTAATACTGTGCACCGGAAGCTTGGTGAAGCGAAGGAGAAATTAGTGCCTAGATGGTCCTAATCATCTTAACGAAATCATTTCATCCTCTACCAAGACTTCAATACTTAAACCCCACTTCCTCCTATCGCAACTCCGCCCTGTTTAGACTTGATCATCGGCTTATATACGAACTAATCTTCTCGCAGTCACTCGCTCGCATAGTAACACGGGCCATCCTCGCAGTGTCCTCTATAGCGCCGATCATAGTAGCACTACTCAATACTCCGCTACATAGCGACCATATCTAATAGTAGCCAAGGAACTACTCTTCCACTGCGGTATATCATCTTGGTTGCCGCAGCTGTTGAGGGTAATTAACCATAACAGTATCGTCGACAAGATCATTACTACATGAAGTGTATAATGAACCCCTTACTTGGCTGAGAGGGCCGGGTCTTCCGTATAAAGAGATCCACAACCGCCGCTTCAATAGATCTTTTCTAGGCCTGTCTCTTGGGCCGCTACAAGTTCACTTCTGTACTAAGTTAAAGAAGTAAGTAAATATTACTTGGTAACCCTAAATGAAATTACGGAAGGGATTTGGTACTTGTACTAGGAAAAAATAGAAGTAGCATATTAATAGCGGCGTCACTCATCGCATTAACCCATTATGTCTTCAACTTTTTTCTGTACTTTGCCTTGAGAAGCCCCCATTCTCCTGATCATTGGGGGCGGACTCGAGGTCAAGGTATCCTTTTGAGAGGGTATGTTGTTGTTGTTGTTGTTGTTGTATTTAACGCCGTGGCGGAAGGACCTAGGCCCTTACCGCAGACCTCCCTAAGGGTATATGGCGTGGAGGGCCGTGAGCCAAGGCTACCTACTCTACAGTACGTCGTCTCTTTACATCGTCCTCCAAATCATGCCTTGTGGCCACTACGCGTTCTATCTGTCCCCGGTTCCCGCTGGTGCCCCAGTTTCATTCTTTCCTAAATCGTCCCTTGGAATCGGGGGGTTCTTTATAGTCTGCACTCACATCTACGTATGTATAGGTGCTGCTACCGCGGACAGATCTTCTGGAAGAAATTTGTTACGCGGAGAAAGGCCTCGAAGCCTCGTGGGTCGGTGATTAATCTCTTGAAGTAGGCCTCGAGAGACCCCATAGGGCCTATGGGCTCGGGCGTACTGCGAGAGTGGAGGGTCGGCCACCGTTGCCTCCTTGCCAGCGTTAGTCGACAGTAGACCAGGTGATCCACGTCTTTCGCCTCTCCACAAGAGCACGTCATTAGAGCGTCTTCGTAGTTAAAACGTCGATGATATTGCTCAAAGTCTCCGTGACCCGATCGTGCTGCCAGCAGGTGGTGTAACGTAGCCCGCGGCAAGGCCAGTTCAGGAGGGCTGCATAGAGCTGCCTCAAGCCCCAAGTCCGCGTACCGCGGCCTTCGCTCTTTATACCACATCTCCTGTGCTGGCTCTGTAGTTTTTCCCTTGCAAGCCGCTTGATGCCCGCTAGTGTTGCCATTTGACCCATCCGCGCCGGCAGTGTCGTTCCTTCTTTGGCCAGCCGGTCCGCGGCCTCGTTTCCTTCGATGCCCTGGTGTCCCGGAGACCAGTGCGTCCGTACATCAAAATCCTGGCTGCTTCTTGGATTTCGAGGAACGCCTCTTGTGACGAGTCCGGGCCTTGCCGCGGATACCTTGTATAACGCTGGTGTTGTCGATACATATGTGGATTGGATGACCGCGATTGGTGAGCAGAGCCCTTCTGAGGCCGGCTCGCGCTCCTTCGACCTCGGCGTCGAACACTTCTGCCAGTCCGAGTCGGCCGCACCCTTGCGCTATGCGTTTGGAGTCTCGGTAGATGACGAAGCCGTACCCCACGGCTCCGTTCGTCGCCCTGGAGCCGTCCGAGAAGACGATCATATGGCTTTCCGGTACTGTCTTTAGCCAGCGCTCGAAAGCTTTCGCAGCCTCTTCTTTGCATTGAACTACTATCTGATCCTGTGAGCTTGGCAGGTACTGTGATTGAGGAACGCTGGTCTTCCGCATCTTGGCAGAAGTTCAGCCGTCCGTTGTAGTTCGTCTGTTGCTGTCCCTGCTGGGAGAGCCGCGCGACTAGCGGGTGTCGGCGATCAATCCTCTGTAGTCGGACTGCGGCCCGTAAGCGGACGCCCTCTAAGGCGACTTTGGCTGACGGTAAGCCGGCGTCTCGGAGGAGGCTGCTGGTTGGCGTTGTCCTCCAGACAGCAGAACGGCCCTTGCTGCCGCTGTAATGACGCTGTCGATCTTCTGCACGAGCCCTTTTGGCCTGTGTTGACGGGTCTTCCTTGGAGAGGCGGATTCGTGTCTGTCTCCGCTTGGCGTCTCGAAGCCGGCTTCGTGATACCTGCGTACCATGTTTCGGCGCCGAAGAGCGCGATCGGCAGTACGCAGGAGACGACGGCTTTTCGCACGGCGGCCGCTGGAGTCCTCTCTTTGTGTTTGTAAGCTGCTCAGATGTTGAGCTGCCTCTTTGCCGCAGCTACTTTTGTGTCGACGTGGTGCCGGAAGGACAGTCTCTTGTCGAACCAGACACCCAGCCAGCGTACAGGTTTGTCGAGGCCTTGACCACCAAATCCCCCGCCCGACCTCTGGCAGCTCCGCTGGCTGGCCGTGCTTCCTAGTAAAGTGGATGACCTCGCACTTGCTCGGGTCAAAGGAGACCTTGTTCTCCAACCCCATCTGAGAATGCCGGCTGCGCTTCGGTTGAGTATTGCGACGTTGCTCTCCAGGGAGGGGCTTATGGCCAGAGTGGCGATGTCGTCCGCGTACCCGAATCGCGCGTTCGGGTCGTCTTCAAGTATCTCTGCGATGTAGAGCAGAAAGGCAATGGGAGATAGTGGTGACCCCTGAGGCAGCCCGCATGACAGCGGGAAGTACTCCGTTGTGCTTTCTTCCAGTCGGACTCTAGCGGTGCGGTTGCAGCAGAAGCTAAAGATCAGTCTGGTCAGGCCATGTGGCCATCCCTGCTGACGCAGTCTAATGACGAGCCGGTTCCGAAGGACGGAGTCGAACGCCCCTTTTACGTCCATAGTCAGAAGTGTCGCCGTGAGTCCTTTAGGAGGGCCATCTCGATGTCGTGGGTGAGGCAGGTCGTCAGATCGACGGCTGACCTGCCTTGTAGAGCCCGATCTGTTGCGGACTGATGATGCGCTCGACAATCGCCAGGGACGCCATCCTTCTGGCTATCAGTCCTCTAGTCCCTTGCCCAGGCACGAGAGGAGCGCGATCGGCCGCCAGGACCCGGGCTTGGAGGCATCCCTGCCGGCCTTCTGGATCATGACCACCTCAGCTCTGCGGAAGGCAGAGGAAAGTGCCGGCCCGCATACAGGACTGGAATAGCTGCCTGACGGTTCCGAGATGACATCCCAGCATGCCTGGAGGAGGCGTGTTGTAATGCCGTCCACGCCAGGGGTCGTTGTCTTTGTTAAGGTGGCCGCTTCACTTCTTCTCCGCTAACATTGTCCTGCCAAGTAATCGCTCGCCTTGGGACGACAGGTACGTCAAACGGGTCACCCGGTGCGTCGTCTTCCGCGCTAAATCTGTCGAGCAGGGCTCCCGAAGCGCTTGGCCTTTTCGTTAGTATCCTCGATCGTCTGGTTGTCCACAACCAGTGGGGGTGCTCTGGTCAGTGGCTCGCCTTCCGCCAACCCATGATCTGATAGAGGTCCCGGTCTGAAGCGACTCCATCGATCTTTCCGGACCCAGTATGCCGCTTAGCCTTCCTCACCATGCTCAGGAATGCCTTCGTTCTTCCTTAGAGAAAGTGTGCGTCCTGCTCTGTCTCCCAGGCTTGTTAGTTGCGGGCAGCACGGTACGCTCTGTGGGCCTCTGCGCATTCCTCTGTCCACCAGGCCGCGCTTTCCCCGTCTCTTCCTCGTTTCTTGCCGACCGCCTCAATGGCTCGGGAAAAGAGCTCGACGATGTGACTTGCCTGCCCGTCTAGGTCCGCCAGAGTAGGTCGATCGCCCAGATTGGGCATCGCAGCTAGCCCCCCTTTGATCAGGTCTCTCAGCCGGGGCAGCGCCGAGTCGGGCACTGATGGTGGCCGTGGCTGCGGGCGGCCCTCGCCCTGTGATTGTAGGCGTCTGGGTAGTGGTATGACGGCGCGATGGCCTCGTGGTCAGCCCCGGGTGTAAATGTGGGCTGACCTGCGCGTGTGCAAAAGGGATGTTGAGAAAGCTAGGTCGAGGACATGTCCGCAGACCTGGGTTGCCACCCCAACTTCGCTGATCAGAGAGAGGTTGTGACCGTCTGCCCAGCCTGCGATGTCATCTCCCCGATTCCCGTTCCTCGTCCCGGGCTCCCAGGAGTAGTGGCGCGCGTTGAAGTCGCCCGCGATCAAGGTTCGTTCCGGAGGTTTGAGTTCCAGCAGTATCTCTGTCGTGTAGCTATGGGGATCGCTGGGTTGTCTGTAGACGTTGACGATGGTCGTCGTTTTGTCGACCACCAGCCACAGTACGTCTCTCGTGTGGACGGGCCTCTGTTGCTCCACCTTCATCCCTATTCCTTTACGTGTATAGGTCAATACTCTTGGTCTAGTACCTTCGCTGTCCCAGAAGTCGACCGGGACGAAGGAGTCAAAACCCGGATGTGTGTTGAGTTGCACGTTACCGTCCTTCCAGCCCGTCCAGGGTTCCTGGACGAGGACCACCTCCATCTGAGCCTCCCAGCAGAGCTGCAGGAAAGCCGTGTGCGCCGGGGAAATCTTTCCGACGTTGCCCTGCGCAACGCGTAGCATCCGTGGGGCCGCCGCTCTCGGCTTACGTCTCCGAGTCGAGTTCGAGGTGGGTGTAGGCATTCGCAACATTGTAGTTTGGCTTCCGTGCTGCCCGTTGGCTCCTGCTTGGCATGGGTAGCACGGGACGGTCGATGTGGGTGTTGTCAGGAGAGTCTTCGGCTTCGTCCACCTCGTCTTCATCCATGCTGCTGCCGTCGGTGCTTCCGTCGCCGAGGCAAACGATTGAGCTCGCGGAGGGCGTTCTCGTGCGCGCGCGCTTGGCGCCGGGCTGCTGGTTCTGGCTGGTACAGGTAGGGACGCCTGCCGCCTCATGGCTGCTGTCGGATCGAGTAGCCTTGTACAGAGTGTCCGATACTTTCTGGCCGGCCTTCCGGATACGAGCCCGCTCCTTTCGACCGGGAAGGGAGACGACGCCATTTCCGACCGAGGGCCTCGCTGGGCAGTCTGTGTGGCTGGCTTGGAAGGGGCCGCAGCAGTTGGCACACTGGGGCCTGGCCGTGCAAGGTCCCGTCTCGTGTGAGTCGGAAGGTCTTCCGCAGTTGCTGCAGATCGGTCGTCGTCCGCAGAACCGGTTGGAGTGGTAACCCTGGCAGCCGGGGTCGTGTCGGATAAACGTCTTACGTTTCTTGACGGGCAGAGATCTGCCGCTTTGGTTGAAGAGCCTGAAGGGCGTGACCTCCGATGTGAATGATATGAGCCAAGATATTTCGTTCGTGACTGGGTTGGGCCCAAGGCGGGACGGTCGAGCAAGGACAGGCTTCTGTCCTGTCTGTGCGAAGACCTCATCTTCAACGAGCGCGGCTGGGTCCAGGACGTCCCCGCCAATGCTGTGTAGTTTTGTTGGGCATCGCGGCACAACGTACGTGTGCCACTTGATAGGCTTCTCGACTTGGTGGGCGCCGAGGCATTCCGCCAGCTTTTCCTTACTTGCAAGTAGTCTTTCCTGTGTTTGCTTATTTAGCGGCTTCAAAGAGTATCCTGTGCTAATATGGTAGACGTGGGGAAGGTCCGCTAGCCCCAGGCCAAAGGCCTTGCAGACGATCTGGCGTACAGCAAATAGTGCGATTTTCCGAGCGGCGGCCAAGCCTTCTTCCGGGACGCGGGCAAAGATGCGGAGGTCCTCCTTCGGCTGCGCCTGCGGCCGATCCTGGGCGGAGAGTGGGGGCTTCGGGCGAGCAGAGCTCTGGCCGCTCCGGGTCGCCGCAGTGGTGTTGCCCGCCATCGGTGCGGCGACAGCCGCCCAACTCCGAGCCGCTGCTAGGGTTGTCTCGTGATTGATCAGTCTCTTGAGGGCTTGGATGACATGGGCAGTGGCTTCTTTCGCGATCTGCTTTCTGGAACCGTCAAAGCTGGCGACGACGCTGTCAACAGACTGTGCAATGGTCAGAAAGACGTCTTTTCGTGCCTCGTACTGTCTAGCTTCTTCTGCCAGGGCTGTCAAGACGAACCCTGTGGCGGACCTAGTCGGAGCTGCTGCTGTAGAGATTGCAGGCCCCTTTGCCGAGGGAGGGGCGTCGTTGGTGGCGTCAAGCTGGCTTCCCGTTAGGCTAGGCCGAGTTGGCTGAGCCTCGGTGTCGCGGCGTCGCTTAGCTCTTGAGGTGGGGTTCGGCTCCGGGGGTGTTCCGGAGCCTAGTTCGGGGTCGGCTGTGTCGGCCGACATCAATCCGGTGCCCGGCGGCGGCTGTGAGGCCATCGCGGATGCGGGCTCCGGCAAGGAGAGGTGAAGAGTTTTCGGCTGTTAGTAATTTGGTGGTAGGTTCATTCATTCACTAACAGCAGATGCCAAGAAAAATTAGGCGAGAGGGAAGTGGTGAGTGGTATGGCGAAGCAATGGTCCAAATCTTTGTTGATAGCCGGGTCGTTTGTCGCGCTACACTAGTCGCAAACGTGTCATGATTAGCACCAGGAAGATGAGATGGGAAGAGGGAGTTCAAGGCAGGCAGACCCGTGCTAATTAACCTATAATGTGCCTTATTCTCAGTCTCAGTCTCATTCTCACTCACTCATAATCTCACTTTCATCCTCACTTTCATTCTCACTCTCAGCCTCACTCTCATATTCGCTCGTGTCATTCATCTCATCTCATGGAGCCCACCTCGTTAACCGACCGGTCTGGCGAGCACTATCGACAATTTGAGTGAGCGGCTCGGCGCTCTCTGATATCACGACATCCTCAACTTCATCAGACGATGCCATCGCTACCTTGGTAATATACATAATGACCTCCTTGACACAGGGGCTCTTACGGGTATGCAGCTGCGAATGACTTCACAATGTAGGTAGGTCAGGGCTACATTGCCACATTGCAACGAAAAGAAGAACCTGGGCAGCTGTGCCAGCGTCCGTGTTTTTGTGGCAGCTGAGCGACGCTACCCAACCACACCAAACGGCCTCAACTTGGCACCTTGCATCTCTTCTCATTCTTCACAAATGCACGGCAGCCCTCCACCTTTTCCACCCATCTTATAGCCATGCTAAGGTAAGGTGGGCAGGCGCAGGTAATCCTCCTACCCTTCCCACGAGACGGTGTGGGGATTACGTCACCGAAACGGAACCGGTGTTGATTTTCCAACACCAGAAAAGAAAGCTTTTGTTTGTACCTTCCCGCTCATCCGTCCGTCCGTAGGTAAGTAACTCTTATCGAAACCAGAACTTGTAGTAAAGAAAGCTCCTGAACCATGCGACTTTCTTACTATCCCGTACATGCACTAACCGGTACCTCAGCGCCGAATGTCTCTCCTCTACTTGGTCGCAAGGAACCCCCTCCCCCCAAGACCCGCGATCCTCCACAGACCTACCATCTCCGCCCCTGTGGGCTTCCTTTCCTATGTACGTGTGTGTGGCAGCAGTGATGGCAGTGACTGGCCTGGACAGGACAGTGGGCAGATTATTCACGTTCCTTGTACAAGGTACAAGATGTTGCGGTGTTGAGGTGCACTGCTTACACGATAAGGTTAGGCGGTCAGGTAGTATACCGGTACGTATCTCGAGAAAGGAGGTAGAGCGAGCTGCCGATTGTACCTTACCTTGGTATTAGTGTAGAAATCGGCAGCTCAATTATATCGGCACAAAACCGCTGCTCCTCCCGATCGCTCTTTCCTATTTCCCAAAAACGCCCCGCCGCCCCGCCCCCGTTAAACTACCCAAGGTAAGGTACACGTAGAGCCCGAAGTCGGCAGGTTCTGGTCTGGTCTGAGACACTCGAGTTGTCATTATGCTCCCTCCTGTCGAAATATTGAAAGGGCGACGGCTGTGTCGCAATGAAGCCGGAAGACACCGCGTCGTGGTGGTTCCTTTTGCATTGAGAGCTGTACTCATCCCAGGCACATTCATTTATTCCATTGGCCCCGGCCGTCCAAGTCGCAGCGGGAGGCGTGCGTGCGTGTCTGGTCTTGTAGATTTGTTGGCAGTTCAATCCAAAGCTGGGATAGTTAAGATGAGAAGGAAGATGGGAAACGACGCGGCTTGACTGCTACCCCACAACATTGCCCCCGTTAAAGAGCACGCCGCGGCAGCAACCAATGGTCGTTGGGAATGGCTTTGGGAGGGGACTGGTCCATTTTACTTGGATGTGCATTGCGTAACCTAGGGGGTGTTCTTTCCTTGAACCGTTTCTGGAAAATGTTACATGTCGAGTTAAATCCGTCCATGGCTGCGCAGCGTGCCCTTTTGAAGGAGACGAGGACGGCAAGGGTGCGCAGTCGGTGTTCCTTTTGAGTAATGTTTCGTTTCTGTGAGGGCTGGGCTGGGCGTCATGGCGTGGCTCTAGGCAGGCCGGAAATCATCCTAAGATGGTGCCTTGCTGCACCACCAGGTCAAGAAGAGACAGCGTCATTGATGGGATGCTGGCGGAAGGGGGCTGGGTTTGCGGGCTGAGGATCGTCGCTGGTGCGCATGGAGAGACGAGTAATTGGGCAGAGGCCGTCGTATCAGCCCGTGGGCGTGGCCCAGGGAGCGCGCCCGGATTGCTTCAACTGTTATGAATAATTATTTATCAAGGTGGGCGAAAGCAAAGAATCGGATGGAGGGGCAACGGCGGCAGAGCGCCTTATTACTCCACGAAACTCTCAGCACTTGGGTTCTGGTTATCAGTCGTGCCGGCTCAAGGTTTCCTTACCTATTGTTCAAAACTACAACGATGGGGAGACGCAACCTCGGTGGCACAGCTAGGCCTTTGTACCCGGACTCACGGCGACCCCTTGATCCCATCTAATCCCGTATACGCCCCTCATTACCCCCCGGACCCCGGACCCCGGGACTCGAGACTCGGCTCTTCTCGTGAGGAACAGCTTCACGAGCTGGGCTTGAGCCGAGCTCTTTCACCGGACTCGACCCCATAGCATGTGGCCTGTGGCCTGAAATCGCCGGGCAACAGGTGACAGCTTAAGAGACTCGCTTCACTCATATTTGTAGCACACCAATGCCACATCTCAGTTATACATCAAACGCTTGTTGCGTGACCGTCACGATACCGGAAACGTTACGAATGACCTGCAGACGATCTGTGGCGTCCCTAAAGTCGAACCAGCGTGTGTGTTCGACATTGATGAACTCCAGGAAGGTGGCCTTCTCATAAATATGTTCCTTGAGACTTTCGAGGTATTGGTCCGAGATCTTAATCTCAAGAAAACGTATAAAGTAACGTGCGGCGACGATGACGATGACACTGAGAAGAGGCATAAGCTAGATGATAGGGTGACTCGCCGTTGATACCTGTCGGCTGCTGGCTGCCTGCCGACTTACCTTTCTTTTGGCCCCAGCCACAGGTCTTTCCCCAGACGCACGGCAAGAGACTCCCCAACAACCTGCGCCAGCAACTCGTTGGAGAAATCGGGCTTGCCGTCGACGATGCGACTAATGGCCCGCTTTGTCTCCAGAATAGCCACGCGGGCACGCGACACCTTTGACATGGGCTTGATCCACAGACCCCCGTCGTCCACGGACGTGAAGGCGACCCGAGATATGACGGAGCGAAGAGGGAGCTTGAGGGCGTCAAAGTCGAGTGGCGCCGTATCACCCTCGTCGGGCTCGTAAGCGTGTTGGGGCGGCACGTGGAGCAGCAAGTGGCGGAGAACGGCAGCAATGAAGTCAAAGGTCAGATCCTCGGCGCTGCTGCGGCCGGAGGTTATTTCGTGTTCGGGTGTGTAGTTTGCCGAGTGCGGCGAGGAACCTGCTGCTGCTGTTCCGGGACTACTTTCGGGCATCGTGACCATGCCGGGGTAGGCCGAGGGCGCCGTGCGGGTCCTCTTTGGGGGCGGTAGATTCGGTGTGGGAGGGGTGGTCGGGGCCCTGTTCTGCTCGCTTGGGCTCGGCCCACTGCTGTCTTCATCGTCGTCTTCATCGTTGCTGTGGTTGGCGGTGCGGTTGCTGATGTAGGGCATGGTAGAGTACTCGTCAACATCGGGCGCGACCAAGCTGCCCAATGGTGCTTCAAGCCGGTTCAAGGCCGCCCAGATCCGGCCGAGAGACGGATCGTTGCCTTGTTTGGAGAGTTGGTATTCGGTCAGGGTGCTCTCGTCGCCGGTTCTGTCCCGGCCTCGAAGAATGTCGCTCAGCGCTGTTCTTGTTTCTGGGTATTGACTCCAAAAAGTGCCTACATCAGTCGACATGGTGGAGGTCAAGACGGTGATCCAGGCCATGGCCGTGGCGTTGCTGGAAATAAGAGGCAGCAGCTTGTTTTCCGTCTTACCTCTCACCAACACGCGGAGCGCGACGAGGTGGGAACGGTCCCATTTGCTTGTGCTCGTCTTGTTCAGGACGTCGGACACGCTTTGGTCTTCACCCAAGGAGTGGGCCAAGCGCTGGTAGGCGGCAGGGGTGGCGATCGAGTCAAAATACGACTTGTCGGGGGCCATGGTTGGCGTGCTGCAGCAGCCGTTGCTGCTTCCAATTGAGGCAGAAATATCTGGTTTGACAAGGCCATGTTTGAGAGAGGAGTGAAAGTGATGAGAGGAGGATGGGAATAGTTAGGAGTTAGGTGGATGAGGGCGGGCGTGAGTGAGTGATCGGATGGGGCATGAGCCCGACAAGTCGGCAGTGGCAGTCGCAGTCGGCGATGGTGGGGGGAAGGTGGGGGTAGGCGGGGTGGTGGGAGTTTATCTAATCAGAGCCTTATCTAATCATCGAAGCAGTGACATGCTGACTGTCACGTGCTAGCGTGACAAAGGCAATTAACGGGCTTCCGGTGTTTTTCTGCGACGCGCTGTCGCTGTGAGATGACCATCGACAATCCACACTCACACCTGAACAAGGGCTTCCCCTCCTGCACCATGCGCTCGTTTTTTCCAACAGTCACGACAATCGATCCAAACTCCTCACGGCTCTCAGTGCATCAGACGCTCCTACAATACCCTCTTGTTCAGCTGCAGGTGCACCCTTTGCGACTGTCGACTGCTCATCTTCGTCTCCTCGGTTGCGCCTTTGTCGATACCTCCCCTTCTGACCGAGACCGACATCACACGCCCCCGCCGCCGCCGCCAGAGACGGAGACCAAGGAATCGCGTCAAAGCCCCTCTTCAGTGGCCATACTAAGCCCCAAAGAGCCCTCCTCTCCTCTCCTTGTTCCGACCAACGGTGATAGCAGCCATGTCACCAACTGTACCATCACAAAGGCATGCACTCCGCCGCCAGGCCTTTTGCTGATGACCAAGCCTCCCGCACAAGAAAGGTGGGCTAGGAGAATTGCGTTGTGTGACATGCTTGCCGGGAAGCAGACTGCCATGATGAGTCTGTTAGAGTCAAGTCCCATCGCAGCAAAACAATCGAGGTCCGCCGCCCCTCTCTACCCCCCGTCTACTTCTCCCCCCCTCCCTCTTTCACACTTGATCCCTACAGGACAGAGACAGGCCGGCTGACATGATCTGCTGTAACAGGACCGCCGTCCCCTTCCGATACAGGGCATTCAAGGAACCAGTCCTCGGCATTGCCTTCGAAACGCTCTCCGAATACTCCACCGTCCCCGGCCCTTCCATCATCTACCTCGACGCCAGCGACATCAGGGCATCCCGCGAGGAACATCTTCGAAACCTCTACCTGCAATACTTCAGCCAAGAGAAGAAGCGTCTCTACCAAAGCCATCTTGGCCAGTTGGCCGCCGACATTGCTCCCTGTCGAGATCCGTACATGGCAGTCATGCTTATTGCATTGGCTCAGGCCCAGCGCAGAGCTGTCCAGTCCCGAGACCGGTCGCCGCCACCCGCCGAACAAGCCTTTCGTGTGCGTCTCGCTCGACCTGCTTTCCTGTTCCCCAGCGGGGGATACTAATCGATATCTAGGCCCATGTCCTCGTCAGCGACGTCAATGATAAATCTTGTCTCAGAGTTTACACGGCTCAAGTACCAGACGCCTTCCTCGACAAGCTCGTGTACCCCCGACTACCTCCCGTCCGAGACACGTCTTTTCGAATTTACCATACTACCGTCCCCTATGAGCCATACTCCTCATTCCGGCATCGCCTTACACACGCCATGTCCACACATGACAAGAATCAGACAAGAGGTTGCGACGAGAACGAGGGAATTTTACACGAGGGAAGAAGGAAAATAGGGAAGCGGGCAAGGGGTATTGACGAAGACGAGAACATTTTACACGAGGGCAGAAGATGGCAGATGGGGAGCCCGCACGGACACAAGCGACTTCGGACAGGTTAATCCGCTTTTTCGCCAAGTGTGTGTGACGTTAGTGATTCTTTTTGGCGGCGTTCGGTCATAGTCAGGCAGGATGGTTGATACCCATTTTCATAGCAATGCTTTTCTCAATAGGATTCATGCATGGCGGTCGGGGGCTGGCTGTCTCTCGGGTGATCCCCGCCGGCTTCCCGACTGCGTTCCCACCGCTGCCCACTTAGCAACGAGGCGGCCCAGAGGATGCCTTGGTTTACGTTGCACGTGTCCTCTCATACCGGCAATCGGCCGAGATTCCAATCATTGTATGCTTTTGCTTATCGCTTCAGATGATCATATTCTCTCCTCATCATGAGCGATCAAAGTAAACCTGCTGTGCGCTGCCATCTGCGGCTAGGCTTTTAAGCGTGCTGCGGAAGACACCTCTATCTACACAGGCCGGATCCTAAACGACCGTGTGAAGACAGACAGTTGCCGCAGTACCACTCTTCGGCGGGGAGGATATATGTAGCCAACGATGCACGTTGTCGCTTTGCTGGTTTTGCCCCCGTGATCCGCTGACTCTGCTGTTAGTCGCTTCGGCACCTAAAGAATGTTTCTCTACGGTCCAAGTTCTTAAGCTATTGTAGAAAAGCGTAAGTTATACGCATAATGGACGCTTACTGTTGGTGTTCCTATCACAGGGTAGTTGGTTCGAACCGATGGATTCCGGGGTGACGAAGGGTCAATTCTCTGTATTGACTGATTCTGCGTGGTATGTAAAAGGGAGGTTCCAACCGTAGGTTGGGTGGGCAGTCGGAATCTATTCAGGGGTCGTAGTTGCCCCCTGCGCTGCCCCGCCTCGAGGTCGAATTGGACTTCCAATCCGACACTGACTATCTCTCTCTTTTATCGCTTGACAGCACGGTTGGGAGTACAATTCGAACTCGGTGCCGCAACAGATTTATTGTCCCCCTTTTTCCTCCTTCTTGGGTTCCTTGCGAGTGACCCATCCCTCCATTCGTACGGTGGTCTTCCCCTTTCTGATGAAGTGCTTCAGCCCCTGATTGGGGGTTGCTTTGGTGAAGGCGTCTGCCAGGTTGTCGTCCCCATTGATCCAACGGATCTCGAAGATCTCGCGTCTTTCGTATGACTGTCGAAGAGCCATTATGTCGATCATAAGCCTCTTCTCCTTTGTGGTGCCCAACTTGACGAGGCACTCGTACAGTGAGTACGAATCAGTACAGACGATCGTGGGGATCGTGGGTAGGTCCATCCGATCTGTAATCCTCTTCAGCGTAGTGGAAATTGCGTGGGCGAGGTCAACGCCGTTGACCATACCGTAGACCTCCGAGGCGAGCACACTTCTAGTGACACGCTTGCTCTTGGTGGACGAGTAGTGTATCACATTGCCGTAGATAGAAAAACTATCCTCACCCATGGTCTCGTTGGCCAAAAGGATGATATAACCCAGTTGTGAAGTCAAGTCTGCGTTGTTCGCGAAGGATCCGTCGACGAATACGTAGAGCTTCGCTGAGGTCAGATCCAAGGGGTAGTACGTAAGCCCTCTGTCGAGATTGTCGGACTGCCACTTAAGCCGCCTATTAAGGGCCGCAATGTCCCTATCCGTTGGGTCGGTTGCTTGCGCGGCTCTGGCGCAGTCAAACGTAGCCTCAGGCTGGCAGATACTTGCGATGTAGGATCCTCGCGCCTGTTCAGCGCGGTACTGCTTTTGTCGGTCCGTGGAGGCTGGGTCGACTAGTGTGATTTTCTCCCCTTGTCCCTTTTGTCGAAAGACGACGGTATCCCCCTCGATCGTGAGGACGCCACCGTTAAAGGTAAGTGGGTGCTTCGTCGTGAGGACCTCCTTGGGCTTCGCCGTGAAGTTTGCCTTCTGTAGCTCCTCGTCCTCCTTCTTCATGAACTCGACGTTAGAGAGTCCCAACGTGTCGTCTGTTTGCATTCCAACGATGCCTAACGGCCCATCGGTGTGCTCAGAAAGGAGCAAACACGGGTCGTATGTCGATGTAATCATCACGAGTTGGTTGATGTGGAAGTCGTGGTAGGTAGCCCACCAGTGGGTGCCCGACTCCGCAAGACCATACAGTGGTTTAAGTACCTCGATGATAGTGCCCTCTGGGTACTTGCTGGTCATCTCCTTTGGTAGGTACGCCAGGATCTTCCTTGTAAGTCCCGTTGCCGATTGCGTGTAGGCTTGCGTGATATCGCGACTCCAGATGCGGTATCCCTTCCGCATAAGTGATGCCATCAGTGCCATCATGAGGCGTTGGCTACATCGTTGGACCGTAGGTGACTGCGTGAGTATCCCTGCCTTCTCGACGTCGCCGTACCCCTGGATCACATGCCGTGATTTCTCGTAAGGGGTTGGGGTCCCCTTACCCTTAATCTCGCGGACCATGCGTGACTTGAATATGCGGAGGTTCGTGTGCTTGTCTGGGTCATATGGGATGAAGCGGTAGACTCCTCTATCCCGTAGGGTATCTGCTTCGACGAGGTCGGATCCCTCATATGGTCTTCCTTCTGTAGTAATAATACCGTCTTTCCGTAGCTTGACTGCTAGCGCGAAGTCGGCTTTCTCTTTTGCCGTGTAGTAGGTGTTGGCTTTTGCCATATCTTCCATAGTGCCGTATATGTTAGTCCCATTGTCGCTAGCGAAGGACTGTCTGATCTGTGCGCGTCGGGGCCGGCCTCTTCGTCGGGGCGGCGGCGCTGGCGATGGACTACTCTGGGTAGGCGGTTCTTCGCCTTCTTCCCGTTGGTCGTTGGTTTCGTCGTCCTCGTCATCCGACGACGCTGCGACGACGATTTCGTCGAGGACGATTTCTGGCTCATCATCAGGGGGCGGTGGTAGTTCTTCCCCTGGCTCTTCTCTTTCTTGTGGTTGAGCTGCGGTTTCACCGTCGTTGTCATTAAAGTAGGGTCGTACGGCAGTTATCGATACTTCCAATGGCTGGTCCCGATCCCTGGCGACTACGCAAGAGCGCTCGTCGACAGAGAGTATTCTGAATGGTCCTGTCCACTGTTGGGTGGTTGATCTCCAGACTCGTACATCCGAGCCTATTGGCATGTCGAGGTTTGAGGATATGTCTGGCCCATTGCGCGTTGCCAGTGCCTCATTGACCTGCCTCTTCGCGTTGACCTCGCGCAAGGCTTTCATCGCCTTTTCGATGTTCTTTGCGCGTTGGACTACGTCTGGCGACGGTGGCGAGGCTGTGGTCGTTCTTGGGTATGCTCCGAAGACGAGAAGTGTAGGAACCAGACCATCGGGTCCCATGGTATCGTTGCAGCATTTAATCGCTGATTGGAGGCAGTCCTCGTCTGCGTTATCTGGATTTTCGTCCTTGATTATCCTGAACGCCCTTTTCAGCTGCCGGTGGGCTCGTTCCACCTTGCCAATGCTGTGGTGTGCTTCGACAGGTACGACTTTCAGTTGGATGCCATACGACTTCGCATTATCCCTGAACTCCGTCGATTTAAAGCTGGTTCCGGCGTCAGTTCTGATGCCGTCAGGTGGTCCTAGGTACGTGTCGATCCACGTCCTTTTTACCGCTGCCCACACTGTCTTGGCCTGTAGGTCGTCGAGGAACTGGCCACCTTGGAATGATGTGGCCGTATCGATAATGTGAAGGACTGGTCTGCCGTTGAGGTAGAAGATGTCGATAACGATCTCCCAGTTAAAGTGAAGCTCGTCGCGTAACTTAAAGCGGAATCTGCGTGGCCCTTGGGCATTCATCTGGCATTGGTGGCAGATTCTCGTGATATGCTCCAAGGCCTCGGCATTCACATCGTTACCAGACTGCTTGAGTAAGTTGTGTAATCTCGGTACAGATGGGTGGCCAAAACGCTTATGTAATCTTCTGAGCTCAACCTCGGTCAAATACTGGACTGACTTGCTGGTGGTCTTGAGCTTCATGAATGCATGGCCCCATCGCCTTTCCACTTGCTCGAAGTGTGTGCCGTTGGAGATCCGATTTCGGAGGTTCTCGAATGTAATACCTAACCGGTCCATATCCCTGAGACATAGTAGAAAAGGGGTATTGACTGGAAGGATGTGGAAGACCATGGTTCCGAAGACTGTTGTGATACATACAGTACCAATGCCTACTAGCTCTGCCCCTGGGCCGAAGCTGATGACGGCGATGCCCGCCTTCGATCTGTCGAGCGTTGCTGGGTAGATTTTCTGTAGAGCTTCCAGCTGGCCCTGCCCTCCAGTTGACCATTGTGATGCCCCGGTATCAGGGATAATTCCTTGGAAGACGTCTGGGCCGTAGCGTTCCTGGGTGTGGTACACCTGCGCTGTCCCCTCGGCTGATTCCTCTGGCGGATATAAAAAGGGAACCAGCGACGCCCCTGAGCTCGTCTTTCTACTAACAATTTCTCCTGTGCGGCCTTCTCTAGCCCATGGTTGGGCAGTTAGGGACAGGTTGGGTATCGTCGTCGATACTGTACTTGTGGCCGATGTGGTCATCAATGTCGTATCTTGTGGGAATTTGCCCTTCCAACCGTGAAAGAAGGCCTGCTCGTTGAGTGTATTTACTGCTTGTCTCTGATTTAGCTGCGAATATCCCCCTGACGCTGACGGGGTGAAGAAGACGTGTTGGACTTCGTCGACATCGTCGATGCCGTCGTCGAGGTCGTCGTCGACGCTATCGTCGATTCTGGCGAGGTAAGTGGTGATGTCCTCCTCGTTGTCTGAATTGTAGATGGGTTCGTTCGTTGTGGAAGGGTCTATACCCTCATAATTGACGAGGAATTGGTGATACTGCCTTGGGTTGTTCTTGCCCTCGGTACCCTTTAGCTGCTTGAACTTTTCGTACGATCTGTCCCTTTCCTCCTGGGTATGGCTGGTTGACCAGCAGCCGTCTTTCTTGCAGATCCAGCACTTTCCGCGAGGCTGAGGACCTCGTGGTTTGAATCCTGCGTTGGCGGCTGATCCTGCTCGTCTTTCCTGACCGTTGTATCGGTTGCCGTACCTGGCCTCCTTTCCCTTGCCGTTTTACGTACGGTCGACCCAGTGCTGTTGGTATGGACCGTCGACAGCTTGAAATTGCTGTTGCTTAGGCATTCTGGCCTCGATGCTGAAGCTCGCCCTCAGGCGTGAGCAAAGGGTCTCGTAGTCCGCTGGCGGCGCGTGTAAAGTCATCCTCGCCTCGGGGACTCGCTGGACCGCTGTACAGAGGTATCCGACTTTTCTCTCGTTGGTTCCCTCTGTTGGCTGGGTCTTGGCTAATTTGTCGATCTTGTCGATGAGTTCCTCAAGAATCTCGAGTCGTGGCCTGCCCTCCATTCCTCGGGCGACAGATCCATAGGAAAGTGCCCTGAGTTCGGCAAGGAGCTCGAGGCTCCTATCGTGTGTCTCGAAGCGGCTTTGAATCGCGTTAACAACGCTTAGGAAGTTGGTCTTGTCGATTGTACGCACCGCGGTGTAATAATACTCTTCAGCCTTACCCGTGATCACGATAGTGATGGCTGAGTGGTATTGGTGCTCCTTAATCCCGGCTTTCTCGCAATAGTCGTAGAACATAGTTAGGGTCTCTTGTAAGACCTCGTACTTCCCCCCTGAATACTTTTTCTCTTTGGGGAAGATTTTCGTAAGGTCTGTGAGCTGCCGTGGGCTGGCGAAGTTTGGGCTTTGTTCATTATGCGAGTCCTGGACTGGGGTGTTGTATGCTTGCTGGCTGTGCGTAATTGACCTCGTTCCTATTTGTATGCCGTGGTCTGGGCCTAGCTGTGGCGGTCTCGGACTGGCGGGTGAGATCGGTGGAACTGTCGTTTGACGTGCTTCCGATAATAATCCCCGTTCTGGTGGAGGCCCTTGGGCCATGATGTTGCCATTGGTGATTTTGAGGAGGAACTCCGGCTTGTTCGCCCTGCGGCTGAACTCCTCGTAGCGGTATATTGCTCTGTCGACTTGTGACTGGTTCCATGGGGTGAACTCGGTAGCTGTCACGGTTGCTGCCAGGGTTTCGTGTGGTTGTCTTGCTGCTGTCTGGTCTGGCAGTACACCTCGGCAGTGGAGGAATCTGTTCACCTCCTTAACGATACCTGGTTTCGCATTGGCGAACCATTGGTCTGGCCAATGACCGATATCATCAGAGATCTGGTAAAAAAGAGGTTGACCTTCGAGCTCCTGCTGAGCGTAGATCTCCATAAGGAATACAAGGGCTGCGTCGATTTGCTCCTTGTTTGGCTCATCTGAAACCTCCAATGCCCAATTTCCCCAACAGGCGGGGTTGATGCCAAGCCACTTGGGAGGTATGGGGACCCTTGCCAGTGCCATCCTCACTGACTCGCTTATGGTCGTATCCTTGGTCGTGTTCATACTGCTGGCAGCAGGTAAGTCTGACCTCGGGGTGATAGGGGTCGATTCGTCCATTGGGCGCGGTAACAGTAGACTGTCGTCGCTTGATGGATTTAGCGGTGTCTGGGAGCTTCCGGCCCCCTCTTGCCTTCTCGCCGCGCCTCTCGTGACTACTCCTGGGCGCGTCGGTGAGCCTTCCCCTGTGTCGCTCGTCATCATCGCGACCTTATTCTCACGTGTCGTGCGTTCCTTCCGTACTTCGTTGGGGCAGATTGCGGGGAGCCTGACGACGTCTCGATCACGTAGCGTTTCTCCCCAAGTAGACACCCGGGAGGCGTATACGTACGTTAGACGAATTACCGCTGGTCGCTGATCTGCTTCCAATCGCGAGGTATGGATAAATGCGCTGGATCCACGGAATGGGCTCTTCTCTCCTTCGTAGCCGTCGTTCCCTCGATTGCCGTCTAGGCTGTACTCCGCGGGGAGCCTCGTGGGCTAGGGAGAGGTTCTTGTGGAAGGAAGGATCGTATCGGAATCGTAATCAGGTCTGTCGACGACGCGGTCGCCGATGTGGGTTGTTTTGATTTCCTTCGCGGGCGTAATGCGCGGGCCGCGAAAAAATTGATGTAATTATCGCGGGGGGTCGCCGCGGTTGGTTGTGTAAAGGGAAGGAAGATCGCGACCTCGTCGTAAGAGGTCGGTAGATCTTTTGATTCCTTCGCCGGTCGACGGTTGCCTGGGCGGTTCCGTCGGGTCGTCGAAGGACGTAGCTGACGTAATAGACGCCTACCTCTCGTGAGAAGTCAAGGGCCACGATTCCTCTATCCCGTGCGGTATTAGAGGGTCGTCTCTTGTCGTCTTCTCTCGTGAGGTCAAGGTAGCACGATTCCTCTATCCCGTGCGGTATTAGAGGGTCGTCTCTTCTGCTCAGTGGGATGCCTTGCTGATCTGCGATAGTGGAATTTAACCACTGATCAGTGTTGGTATCACCTCTATCACAGGTGATCTGGTTCGAACCAAATGGATTCGGGGGTGACGAAGGGTCAATTCTCTGTATTAACTGATTCTGCGTGGTATGTAACGGTGCAACGCTGAGCAACATGGCACCGCATGCAGATAGATCTAGGGTCACAGGGAGCGTGAATAACAATATGATGCGTATGTTTCTTGCTATCAACGACGTTCAAAAAGTATGCGTTCAAGTGTCTCTATCAATGCTTCATGGTGCTATGATGGTGTAATGAGGTGTGCTTCTGGCACAATATCGTCCTTACACAGCAGTTTTGGTTTGTGCCGATACCAGCACTTGAACGAGGCACTGGCTCGAATCAAAGCCCACATTGAGAGCCCCTCGGGTGCATGTGATGGCTTCAGGTATGCCACCAACCAAGGGTCGAGTTCTCGGTCGGCCCTGGGTTCGATGGCGCACCACTCTTTGAAGACGTCCACCATGAGACTCGGACGCTCGTTTTCATCTTTGACTGAGGCCATACTAGTGGTCCACTTTGTTTTGATTGCCTCTAAGTCCTCATTCAAATTCCTCAAGACATTCTTGAGCACCAGGAACGTTGATGCTAGCCTTTCAACTTCGTTGTATGGCTCTCCCAGATCAGCGTCCCAATACTCTGCGTTGGGGGCCGCCTCGGCGCTTGACGGCAGGGTTACCAACTCGCGGCTAGGACTAGGACTCAAGCTCGTGTCTCGGTCGAGCTTGCGCAGTTCTTCTTCGATATTGGGTTTTGCGACCGAAAACTTCAGGTGATCGATGATGTGGACAGGGTCACCTCCGCCCATCCAGGTTTCGTGTTCGTAAGCTGGTTGGATCATTTCCTGAATTGCACATCCGTTCAGGACCTGTCTTTCAAATGATCGCCAGTCCCTTTCTGTGAACTCGAACCCTTGCTTCGACTGATCGACCAGGCTCCCAAGAAGTGCGCTCAATAAGAGAGCCTGCTTGTTGTCTACATCGTTCAAGTTGTAGCAAAGTTGTTCCTTGAACTTAGTAGCGATTCCCAAGAAGCTCGGTTGCATGTTGAAGACAATACCACGAGTGATCATTGCCAAAGCTGCTAGAGGCTTGTCAATTTCTCGAGTGAGGTCTCCGTACGACGTTTCATCCTTCCTGAGATACTTCGAAATGTCTGGTTTGGCCGGTATAGTGGCATTCTCAAAATTAGACACGATAGCTGGTTCCCAACATACCCAAGCCCTGTCTCCATCATAGTCACCGCCTGAAAGCTTGTCGGCAAGCGCAATGTCTCCTTTTGCCGAGAATACGACGACGTCTTTCAATGCGCGCAACTCCGGCTTGAAAACGGCTTTGACCTTCTGTATATCGCTAGCGATGTGCGCCGGAGATCGTGCGACAAGAACATCGCATTCATGCAGCATGGAGTCCGAGAAGCTTTCGGTTCGAAACGTAGATGAGAAGCATATATGCACCTCGTTCTCTTCGAGGATGTCCCAGAAGTCGACCACCATGTACAAATACGCTGAGCTTGGGATCTTGATGTTCATCTTCTTTAGCAGATTTTTACATCTCGCGTGCCGAAACTCCCATAGCATGTCTTGCATGAATTTCTGTTTGGTTGGTTCGAAGCCGCCGTCGATCAAATAAGTTAGCTGTTCTTCTTTGGATTCGGGGAGCCCGGCCAGGAACGGCACGCTGTTTTGCGTCATACGTTGCTTCCTAGCGGCGAAATTTTCATTCACCCATTGCCGAAATTGTAGCGGATGCTTGAGGGCATCTTTCTGGACTTTGAATTCGTCGCTGAGCTGGTCTAGGAGCCTGTCTCCCACAAACTTCCTCATGGCCTGCTTATCTTTGGCACGGTCTTCTAGAATGGGAAGGAACTGAATGTTGAGGCTCGCGGATCGAGGCTCTGCAGCAACGTGCTTAATCTCCAGGGTCCGATACTCCTGTTGGATGAAGTCGCAGTCCCACTTTCTTTGTGAGGGCCAGGTCTCTATCCAAATATCGCTTCCAGTGTCTTCGACGTCGACGATCCACACGCCTTTGGCAGAGCCCAGACGACCCTGTATCGTACAAGGAATGTCGCTCAACCCAAGAACGTCCCTGACCTTACGGGCAAGAGATAGCGACATGCGGCCAATGCCATCATTCATCACTTTCTTGGTTGGTGATTCGATATTTTTCTGTTGGTGTCGTATCTGATTCTGATCCAGACAAGCTACTGCGGTCGTTTTGGTGAGACCCAGTTGTATGCGGGCAAACAGCTTACGGTAAGGTTGGTGACCGTTGCGATCCAACTGCAAGAGCCAGTCGAGCATCTCCCCAACCTCCAGTTTGGGTCGCGACTTTCTGAAGATGTGCACGGGCCGGTGGTCGGGAGAAGGACCGTCGTCAAAGTTGATTCCGTCTTCAGCAAAATAGCTCAGCCTTTTTTGCAGAATGCTTCTCGGACGTGGATCCAAAAACACGTTCGTCTGAAGAATCTTGCGCCCTGCGTCCCTTGCGTAAAAAGCTCGCCACTGTCTGCCGGCTAGGTGATGCATTTGAGAAGAAAGCCAGCCGATCACCTCTCGAGATACATCGGGCTCTCTGATCGGAGTCGTCCATGAGCTCGGTGACGGGACCACTATTTCAAGGAATCGATCAGATCCAAATTTGCGGTGCAGACGGCATCCTTGATCCAATATGGCCGGCTCCAATTTCAGGGAGAATATTGGGCCAGATCTAGCGTTCTTTGTTTGAACGAGAGAGGCCGCGAAAGAGACATGCTGCCCATTTGACGACTCAAAGCCGCTTAGACCTGCTGTCCAAGCATCAAGTGTTGGCCTTTCGGGGAAACCCTTCCCATTGAATGGATGTTGCTCTCGAAGGACGCGGTATAGAGTGTCGTAGTCTCTCCACGTTTCATCGTAAGACAGGATAATCTCATCAAGATCAACATCACAGTGGAGCGCAATACGGGTGATCTCCCATGCAATAGCGAAAGGAGCTTGTATAAGCCAATGTGGGAATTTTGCTAGGTGTAGTCAGCGCGAGAGCTGAGAAGAACATACCTAGCTGCCGAAGTCACACCACGCTGTAGATAGGGGGCTAGGGGACTAGGGGACTCACGCCAGGTCGCATCGAGCCGGCACTGAAGATTGGCTGGCTCTGTAGGCATCGAGACACAACAGATTGGCTCATATAGGTTTGGGTCATCAATGCCTGAAATCTCCGTGTAGACAGTCGAGAGAACAGGAGAGCCCTCGCCAGGGGTTGGATGGGCGTGTAGCCACGTCGATACGTTGAAAATAGACCCTGGGAAAGAACTATTGGGAACATCTTGAGGAGCCGTTGGATTCCGCAAATTCACTTGCTCGGTGATTGTCTCCTGGGTCCCAGCGGGGAGCGCCTTTGCAGTAGAATCTGCTAGTGGGTGCTCTGAGCTTGTATTCCTGACGACGCTGCCTACTGATCTAGCACCGCCTTCATCCGGACTGTCTACCTCTGCGGGCGTTTCTCTTTTAGGCTGAAAAACTTCAACATGTGTGCCTGCTGTCGCCATGCTTTGCTCATGGACCGTAATGGTGTGGGCTGCCCTTTTTAGGACACCGAGGAGTACCATCTGGAGTTCCAACATCTCGCCTGGGGAGCCGGCCTTGGGCTTTTGTGTCGTTGCGAGACTCGGATCGCGGCAATCATAGGGGCGAATCCATTTCTCGCTGGCTGCGAGGGTCTCCCAACTGAAGGAGTGCAAGACTGTCATGGCTAATTTGTCTTTTGCGCTTCTTAAAATTGGGGCTTTCGATCAAGCAGAGTCGCCGGGAAAATCCGCGCTGGACGAGAGGGAAAACAGTTTGGGGAAAGACCACCCGGACACCAATATGTCCATGTCAAATCTGGCCATGATATACAATGCCCAGTTCAAACGAGTGGAGGCGGCGGGCTTGATGAGTGAAGCAGCCCAGCGAAGCTCCAACAAACTGGGGGACGAACATCCTATCACGCTTCTTTGCGTCTTCAATCTAGCTGTAATTCGCTGCGACCAAGGACACAAAGGTGACGCGATGCGCGTATGGACGACAATTTTGCCGAAGATGCGGGCTGCCTTGGGGGCTGGACATGAATCCACTGTCCAGTGCGAACGGTATGTGGCGACCTACAACAAGGCTATGGAGCCGTTGGCGTGTGCAAACATGACAGATGGTCATATGTAATATGCAATGCGATTCCCGGAACGGACAGCTTTATGTTTTCAGAATTATGGTGCACTGCTACGATATCCATGGCTTGCCTCGCAGATTCAAGAGTTGGTGAGATGCGTAACCTTTAGGTACCAACGACGAACACATCTCTCGTCTTCACCTTCTTGTGTACAGAATAGTATGACCAGTTCAAACAGAAGCTCGTCTAAGCTACCTGCGCCCTCGGTCCCTACTACCTCGGCTTCCGGTTTTCTTGGACATTGCGTGTTGGTACTGGTATCGCATTCGTTTGACTGCTATCGTCGCAAAAAGACTCGTCAGGATCGCCGAACTGATGACCCTCGTCGTCGCTGCTGCTGGCTAGTGATTGCTGGTCGTCAAGATCGCTATTATCCTCTTCCTAACTATCTCTGTCGCTGACTTCTTTTATATCTTCGCATGCGCAATCTGCGGAGATATCTGTGTTCAGACTCTCACATTCCCCACGTTGAGGAGTTTTCATGTTCAGACAAGGGTGGTTCCAGACCTTCCACAGGCAACCCAGTGCTCTTCCATGAGGGACACGCCGGCTGCATCTCGTCGGAGATCTGTTGACAACCGATAGACCCGGAAGATCAGCGACACAATCCTTTGGAGCACGGAAATGTAACGTTCTCGAGTGTTCTTGCCAGAAGCGTAAAAGGCTTCGGATAGCACTTGCTCGGGTGCACACTACGTAGTCTGACGATTTGAACTACTTAAGAAACCATCTGAGCGAGTAGACATGCCAGTTATGCTTTACATATTGAGCTGGGTATGCCATTTCTTCTCCCAGACATATTTGTCTATCGATACAAATCGTTGCCTATACGATGGTCCCTATTGTTGCGTGAACAGAAAGCATACCCGTTATAGTGTAAAGAAAGTTGTGATGGGGAGTTATGGGACGATTGCATATGAGTGATGGCAGATAAAGTGTGAGAAGATGCGTTAAGTGATTGCTGTGAGTTTGTGGAATAAGAATGAAAGTTAGTCTATATGCTGCGAACACGAATAGTGTTCTCAAGATATCGATTGATTATCTTAGTCTTGAAGTAAAGGAAACGTGGTTTACATGTGTAATGTTCTGAAACTAGGGTGTAGGATGGCGCCGTAACCTCGGCACGATCTCCTATGCAGACTATCAGAATGCCTATTGTTTTATTATTAAATTGAAACTCTAGGCTTATAAGCTCTAAACAGAGAGTTTGATTTCTCTTAAGAGATGCGAAACACAATATTCCTTAATTACGCAACGCCGTAAGTGACTCAAGCTAGTTGGGATACTTAGCGTCCTTCTACTATATCTGCTATTCGATGGATAGAGAATTGGGTGCAATACTCGCAGTAAGAAAGTGCGTTCTGTTCCTTGCCCGACGTCAGCCGCCTGACCCAGACTTGCTGCCGCGATCTGTGACACCTATAATACATCACTAAAGTAGGGTGACCGAACCGGGGCGCTTGATAGCGTGTCCAGAGATTCTAACAGCAGCGCCGAAAGGTTACATGAGGTTAACAAAAGTATAACAGAAGATGTTGACCGCTTCGGTTATTCTTACTCTTACTGCGCCCACATTATCAGCTTGCTTTCCAAGTACTACTATACGATCTCTGGAATTCGCTCTTTCCCCTCACTTTATATCAAACAGCAAGGAGGTATTAGAAATACGACTCAGACCCACACGCAATCGACTAGACCAGGACAGTCGCCGAGCCGAGCCTGGGCCACCGATAATTCGGAAATCGCGCAAAACACGCAGAAACCTTCTATAACGGGTATCAATCTGGCTCGGAAACCAACGGGAACAGGGATGCCAAAGATAAAATCAGACAGCGTTGCGACAACCGCTACGTAACCATCCGAAAGCAAATGCTGTGCGCAGAGAGATCGCGAGATAGACCTCGCCGACGACTTTCAGACTCGGGTAGAAGTATTCTGTGTCATCGGGGAATCTTCAACTTTGAACCGGGGCATAAACCATGGAACAGCGCGGGGAAGGCCAGTGCTGACGCGGGAGCAGGGGACTTTACACTTTCTACCGGACAGGTTATAGCATGTGAGAGGGTGAAGTTACAGGGTGGACTCCAACCAGCAGCATGCGACAAAAGCATCAATGGGTCACATAACGGAAAGAGGCCAAATTGCGCTTACACAAACATCAGCTGTCTCAGATACCCCTCGAGAGTCAAGAATTGGGCCCTGAGTGGTGGATCCTCGGACTAGGGTGTGTGAGAGCTCGCATTACGTAGGGATTACATGTGGTCATGGAATCCATTGTTGTTATACTCATCTCCGTTGCATCCCTCCATTTGCTATCGCGGTTGAAGATCAAGGAAGTATAAGAAGCCTCTGGCATGGCAATGCACCGCTGCGTTTTTCTCGACGCACCGTCCGCACAAGAGCCATCTTCAGCATGTCCGTTTTCGAACGTGACCTTCCAAATTCGCCAGCCCAGCAGATGAACCAACTTTCTGTTGCTCTCAGCGCCGTGGAGCAAGAGATCAAAATGCTTCAGGATAGGTTAGAGACACTGGAAAGAGAACGACAGCGGCAAGACATCCTGATAGCGCTCCAGGACCAATATATCGAGGTTTTGGAGAAAGGGCTGGCATTGGAGACACCGATATATCGGACGGAAGATAGCTATAGAGAGAGCCGTAGCACCACCCAGGTCGTCTAGTAGAGCCGCGGCTTCTAATGTCACTTCTTGCCTGACCTCTTCCCTCCAATACACTAGTACCAATCCGAATCTCGATCGTGCAGGGACCATCGCACGTGGAGCATGCTGCGCATTTGAGGATCGATTCGTCTATGGGTGTGAAAAATACATCTAGTCCTTCCAGAACAACGCGAACTGTCAAGTATTCCATACTTAGCCAGATTTAATTGCATCTGGTTTGTGTTGCGCAGTTGAGACGATGCGCAGTTGAGACGAAACTCCTATGCATGTTCGAGTTATCGTCCGTACGCCAGACGTAGTCCCTATCATCGCTCAAAGGGCTTACATTTAGCGTACCGTCCTGAGCAGACTACTGCACACACCAGACCAACGAAAGGTTAGCCGCCGCTGCTAGCGCGAAGCCTGACAAAATGAACGGGCTAGACTCTGTTGGTCAAAGGTACGGCAGACCGGTTCTCCATACGTTACAAATCAGCTGTTGGTTATATCTTGAGATGTCGTGAAAACTAGAATGACGTTGGTTTAACGTTATCAATGTATTGGCCCACCTAACTTTGAGGCGCTGCAGCTGCCCCCGCTTCGATGAACGAGCAAATTGATAGGCCTGGACTGTGCCTCTCCTGAGCAAGCGACCATAAGCTTTGGAGCTTCGGATTTGCCAGGCCGTCGCAGTGCAAGGGCGGACGTCCAATCATCACCTGCAGTGTACAGGAGCCACCAGCCCTAACCTAACCACCGGCTAATTGGCGCAATGCATCATTCGCTTGGCCCGCCCTTCGACTTTTTTGGTGATTGTCACTCCGCAGTGCCTTGGCCTGTATGAATCATCCAATATAGGTCCATTGTGGGGCCATGTTTGGTGAGCTAACGAGCTTGATAAACAAAGGAGTGGAAGTAACAGCGTCGAAGCAGCGGCCGCCAGCAGCCTCAACCGAAAACCGTGTTGGCCTTCCGGACCAACGATTTCTCCCCTATTCGCGGTGTGCGTTGGGCCCCCTACGGCGGGAGATGGACGGACCATTTCCTCGATGCACACCTTCCACCACGGTTTTCGAGGAAGCCTTCGTTGCCGGGGTCGGCTGACTTTGAATCCATTTTCTTGACCGCTAAGTTTTCCGAGCACAAGCTCGACTCTCTTAGTGGGCTACGCGCTACAGCCGCAGAGCGGCCCATTCACCGTTGGGCGGTCTGATTGTGGCTTGGTCTGGAAACTCGCAAGGTATCCTGTCTGCTCGCTGCACCGCCGAAATATGCATACGTGGTAGACTTTCAACAATACTTTTGAATATTAGTGTTGATATCCCTATCATAGAGAATTCGATTCGAACTGTGAGTTGATGAAGAGGTTAATTGATCTATCTGAACTTCTGCGTAAGGTGTAAGAGAGAGGTTCCACCTACGGGTTGGGCAGGCCGCGATTCTCGTAAGTGGGGCTTGTAGGTGGTCGCTGCGCGGACCCCTTGCCTCGAGGTCGAATTGGACTTCCAATCCGACAATTAGCAACAGTAGCTTACGGTGTGAGACGCGGACGCACAGCTTGCTTTCGGAGATGCCGAACTCGATTGCATCTGTGGCGTGGCAGAGACTCGTCCTAGTGGAGGCGACGAGTTTGTTCGATCGCCTTGTAGGCTGTCACGTACGATGGACCTCTTCGCAACGCTTCATGACTTGCTCGGACTAGGTTGCGGCCGGAGAATCTTGTCGGACATTCAGCCGTTCGTGACATGCTCGTCTGGGCTCTTCCAGGCGGTGCCAGGAACGATGACTTGCTTGCTCGTCGAGATCCGATTGGGGTCGCCGAACGCTTATCATGAGGTCATTCGCTTGGCCGCCCTGTCAATTGTCGCGCATCTCTGGTACCTCAGAAAGCCATGATGAGGACGACAGACCGACCGAACGGTAAATTCGACCAAAATCAATCGACTATTTGCCAAATTGTCTTTCCAGAGCATCACGATCGCGGTAGCGGATTCCGAGAAAGGTGGTACCATCGGCCTTCTTCTACAAACAGACGGGGAATAAATGGAGTACAACAAAACAAAACGTGCCAGGGTAAGATAACCTTTCAACAAAGTAGGTAACATGGCTGCAGCAAGTAAGTTGAAGATGCCAGGGGCCGCAACACCTCGCTGCTAGACGGTCGGCGAACGGCCGCCTAAGTATAATTAGCTCTAGTGACTTTTCTTCATAAATCGCCTCCAGAGTGGCCAGTCACCTAGCCATTGACCAGTCAGTACGGAGTTTCGTCGCATCTCAAAATCGCTTCAGTGCTTTAATCCAATGTTCGCAATGAATCTATTCACTGACTTTATCAAGTTCACATCATTACACTGTCAGCCTCCGTAAGTGTCCCTCAGACCTTCGTACGACATTCAACTGACACTGCCGGTAGAAATAGCAATATCCGCCCGGCCGTAGGCAACCCAGAAGATGCCTTTCCCGCACCTGTTCGCGCACCGGTCGCAAGCATGATGCCAGACATAGCGGGCGACATCGAGCACACCCTGCCCAGCATCTACTCTATCACCGGTCATCGCCGTGACGCTGATGTCGAGACACTTTTCCAGCTGCGAATCGAGGGGAAAGACGGACGACAAGCTTGGGTCCCTGAGAGGGCTGTTCAAGAGGATTCAGAAATGGCGCTTTTCGCCTACTGGAACAGCGTCGCGGATGGGCGTTTGGGCGCAATGGCCCACAAAGACCTTTGGCATCCTTTCAGGATCGAGGGTCATAGAAAGACTCATAGGGGTGGTCAGCTATTGGTTTACTGGGTGGGGTCGCCTGATCGGTCTTGGCAATACGAGAGAGTCATTAGGAAGGCTGGTCCAAAGCTCGTCGAGGACTACTGGGATTCTATACGGCAACATCAGAAACAGGACCAAATTATCCTTAGTGCGAGACAATCAGCTCGTCGTCGACATAGAAAGCGGAAGATATGTCAAAACCATGCAAGGTCAAACAGGATAACCGAGAAACACGCGTCCCCAAGGCGATCGAGGCAGCCGACATAGGGCGGATAAGCTTGTGCAATCTCGTAGAGGAAACTGTCTTTCTTGCGTTCATAGATGGGAAGAACGCCGCTACAACTTAATTTTCAGGCACTGCACCATTCGGATAATAATTCCGCCATCGCGGGTCTCTAATTGCACCTGCCCCCTCAGCCGTGATCAGCAAAGACTCTCTTCTATCTTTACACCGTCACACTCATGCCAAGTGTGGCAAGATTACCACGACTTTCGGTGGAAGCGCTAGCGGCATAATTATCCGCATTATATATTATGGGGGGTGGTTTATCTCATTACACGTACGATTATACTGCTCATCATCAAATCTATTAGAGACATGTGACGGCAACACCGCATTTTTGTGTTTCGCATAGAGCTACTTGCACTTGTCGTAGCATGGTTCTGCGTCTCAAGGGGCATTATTTCGAAGGTCACAGGTCTCTTTCTTTGAGAACTGGGCGACAAAGTCGACAGAGTCGAACTCGGCATCTGGTAATTCGTATCGATGTCGTCGACCACGAAACTTCAAATAAACTATTGCAGCAATTTGGCATGGACTATTGCCTCAAACTAATCAAACACCCATCCTAGACCGTTGAGAGATTCAGTTCGTATGAGTGACGGCAATTAGAGCTCTAGGCGAATCCACGGTGACATGGCCTACTTTATACATAATATCGGCTGAGATGCTGTGAGGGACAGAAGCCGTTTCGTAAGTCAAGATGCGGAGCGGCTTTATCCTTGGAGTAATCAAATGGAACCTTTCTCTAATCATATGATGATCAACGTTTATCTTAAGATGACGACTACAGTAGTTGACTATATGAGTTCTAGCGAATTGGGAGATGGGGCTTGGCAGTGCTACAGTGCTATTTCATTTCTTCTTCTCTTCCTAGGAGAGCCTATAAGTCTCATGGCAACATGGTGGATTAAAACACGGCCCTGGATATTGTATTGATTTATCGGGCTTTCAATACCCATTGTCATCAGCGAAAGTTGCTCAATGGCATACGCGGCTTTGTTCTCATGTCGACTACCGGCGGTGGTTCGTCAGTCAGCACCCCTGATGGCGCGCGGAATGGAGCAGCTGACAAACCAGGCAACTCAAACGCTGTTGACGGGGGATTCTCAACACCATGTTTCCTCCCTTGCTGGTCCGTCGGCTGTTCCCGGTAGTAATAGTAGTGATGATTGTGATCGTGGTTATGATAGTGATGTATGATAACAATCCGCTCTTTCCTCCGTGAGCGGCATCGCCTGCAGATACTAAGGCCTGACTAGGCGTGAGCCCCTCCAACGATAGCACCTAGACGATGGACTGTCATGACTGTCTCATCAGAACTTGGAATCCTTATACTTGTTTACGAAATCAACGCCGTTGACTCTACAACAATCAGTGATCAGACATGTATCACGGCTAGCTTGTTGTTGTACATGTTGGAGTGTAGAGGATCGATTCGCATTCATATTGTTTGATCACTCAGCTCGGTAACATTGCATCAAGCTCTTAGTGATTGTTGTCATATCCACAGGCGAGCCACGTTACTATCCATTGTCAAGCAGCCTCGGATTGGTTTCGGTTGTTAATAGACTTTCGTGAAGCATGGCACGCTAGGGAAACAAGTATAGGCAGCGACTGAACCTTCTCTCATGTGTAACTTTAAAGTAGTGACAACAGCTGGCACAGAGCATCTCGATTAGTCTTATCACACGTAAGGGAAGAGCATTCCGTCTTGACAAGGAAAAGCCATTACATCGGGGTCTCGATATCAGCTACTGCCCGACGGGATACGGAATGTTCACTACAGTATGACCCTCTAGAACAGCGGGAAAGCCAAGAATATGTGGACATACTGGGTTCAGGCCGAAAGCAAGGTCTACAATACAGGTTTCGTCGTAACCATACTGACAATCATTCCCCTGCGGAATGTTGTAGAGTTGGTAGTTTTGTGCCACCCAACTAGTAGGCTGAGACAAACATTTACCCAAATACGTCATGCTGTTTGATGCAGACAGTGGCAGCTTACCATGCGAGAGGAGATGAACGCACTCCTCCGCCTCCACAAACTCGTAGTCCATTTCAACCCCACCTCCAGTAGCCGGTGCTTCTAGCGCGGACTTTCCCGTCACCAAATAGTTCCACGCATCGTAGCTGATGTCATACGATCCCTGAGACTCATCAACCTTCAACAGATGGAGGCTTCGAACACCATGCGACACCTTGACACAGATCGCATCACAGTCGACGTCGCTCGGCCAGTACGCTACACGATTGTGGTTTATTTTGCATCCTAGTACCCCAACAGAAGAACCATACAAGGCGTGTGGCTTGATGAACAGTGTATGAGCCCTAGTTGCGGCAACTAAACTGGCCGATAGAATGACGATCAACGGGAAAAGCATCTTTGTAGGAGATTGGCTACCTGACGGGGCTTGTGTCTTTTATATTTTGAACGCTCATTCTATTAGATCATAAGCTTCGTAAGGGATGAGGCAATCATTTGAGGTGGCTCGACTTAGCAAGACTTTTTGGGACTTGAATTTACAACTTTAGCGCGTTCTCGTCACTGATTCTGCCATAACCCGAGAACTCAGGCGCATCCTTGCGTATTTCGTCATACTGAGAAGTCTTTGACCAGAATTGCGCCTTTTTGGACTGCTGGTTAAATGATTATGATCGTACGTACCTGTTGGTTTGTCGAGCTGGCGTTTCCTCTCTTGCATTACCTGAATATTTAACACCTGGCGATGATGATGCCGGTGCGACGGAAATAAAGTGGGGGCAACCTACAAGTACATGCACATATCATGACCTGATGTAGCCGATTCCTGCCACGATACAGTCACACAGCTCGAGATCCGATGACAAGACAGCTATGGCACGTCGGATGACGTTGGAGAGCTTAGTTGAATGTAAATACGGATGTCATGAACTCACGTTACTGGCCCGAGTAAACTGAAACCAGGACCACTCATGTCGGCTTTCTTTGCTTTTCTCTTCTACTTCTGCATGAAATCAGGTAACAATAGCTTCCTTTTCTCCCCATATACCCCATTTCTCCTTTGCCTGGCTGGGCAAAAAAGAGCCCACAGGACTTGTATAGCCATGACAGCATCTTCTTCTCAGGCTTACGTACCCATAGCGCGGCAAGCCTGGCCGTTGGAAAACGTCTCACAGCTGAGGCACGGAGTCTCGATGAGCTGATGGGTGTGCTCGGCCTCCACACTGAAAAGCTCTGCGTTTACACAACGCGCCTCAGAACCATGACGACTACATTCGTTACTAAGCCAGACTAGACCACGGGTAGCTCAATAGGGCTCCTGGTCCGTCGGAACGACACCTTCATAGCTGCGCAGGAACTGCTGGATAAACTACTGAGCTTCTACGTACGTGGTTTGACTGTGTCCCTCGCGCGATGAGCCGGCTTCCGCTTCGACGGAAGCGACGCCTGGTCAATCCTCTGCCAGGACAACGTGAGACTCGGTCGGACGGCTGTCAAAGGCCAAAAAAGATCACTGCCAATATTAGCAGCGACGTAAAGACATGTCCAGCAATCTATCGCGTGAGTATTTACATATTTCATGCGTGCATCTACGCAGGGCGACGGTTGGACGACGAACGTGTCGCGTTCAATAATTATATCGACTCAATTTGACGGCGTCTGCGTCAAAAAGACTTCACAGGAGGCATAGATGAGATGGACTAGCACCAGCCTTCACTGGGCAAGGCAGACACGCTATCTGACCACCCCATCAGTCCACTCTACCTAACAGCTACGAGGTTCAAGGAGCCAGCCCCAACTACTGAGAGTGCGAGCATTACATTTCAACCGTCTCAGTCGACAAGTCTTTCTCACGTGCTCTAGGAAAGAACCTTATGACTTGTGAGCGATGAAATACCATCTAGACTACTACATCGTACAGTCTTGTCGTTTTATGAGAGACGCAGGGGCTTGCTGGTGATACATTCCAGCATTGTTGTGGCATCTTCGTGCAAGATAATCCAGTCGACCTCTCCCAATCGGGCCAATTTAGGATACGTTGCATAGGCACCAACTACAATGATCCCCTGGTACTCAGCGTCCGATCCAGGTCGCTGCAGTACACGGTAGCCGTTGTGGAAAGCGTGGCCGATGGCGAGAGACACCCTCTGTGGGTGTATACCGTCTTTAATGTTTACCCAGCCATTGCTTTCGAGCAAGCTGTCTAGCGTATGTTCAGCCAATCTCCAAGGCCCGAGTATGCTGCCCGTGCAGTAGTCGTTCAAAAGGTGGAGACTCAATCTGGTGCTGTCGCGACATATTCCGATGACCAGTAAGCAATCGAATCGATTTTTGTCCAGAATGCGTTTCGCCTCATACGCTGCGTTAGGATTCCAGAATCGGGTGATCGGCGTCAAAGCAAACCAAATCTCATCTTCCATCACATCCGCGTCCTTGAGCAGAAAGAAGTCGTCCACTTCTGGGCAATCGAGTTGTGGGGCGGGCTTATCATGTCCCATACACTCAATGACGTGTCTTGGTTCCGCAAGTCTGGTCAATGTCGGGTCGGTGCCTGTTGGACTTGGTACGATATAGAACTTGGATCGAATTTGGGGTGCATCATGAGCTGCATTGGCTGCTCGTCGACGTCTTACGAGTTCTCGTGACGGGATGGGCGCTTCCGGTCGCGCAACCATTCGCTGTTCATTTGGTCGCAGGAACGATGGCGGAGGAAAGGTTCCCGCCCCTTCATGGCGCGGGGGTGTTTGCGCTCTTTGGAGTCGCCGTGCCTCTGTCAAAACTTTGGCAAATGAAACCATGTTGTTTCTCGATGCTACGCGGTGTGTGCTGTCGCCGGTCAGGATGGTCGACCTATGGTCCTCAGACTCGTTTTGTATGGCTACGTTTGTTAGACATTCTCATCCGATGGACTTGACGCCTACTCCGGCGACTTACTTGGCTGGATGGCACGACTTTATGCAGTTACAGGCTCCAGCTTGAGCAACCTTCAGGTGTCTTCGCGTTCTCGTGCAGAAAGGTGAACGATGCAGTCTCCCAGCCTGAATCCGGGCAGCACTGGGTGGAAATAATGGTCAAGTCATAGTCCTCCAGACACTGTCAGTCAATCAATTCTCGCCTTTACATTCAACCGATAAGCAGTGAGAGAGTTACAGACTTACATTGATACTGTGCTACGCATGTTTTTTCTGTTAACGCCACTTAGCGGCACCAAGTTGAGCTCCCCAAACATCAATGTGCGACGCATGTGGTAGCTAACGTAACCGCAAATTATCGAGAGCGTCATTGTAGTGAAGTCAGCAATCCGCATCTGCTTACGTCTGATGTCAAGAGCAGTCAGTGGTAGCTTGTTCAAGAGGCTGCCAGTTCCAGACATGATAACAGGTACGAGAGGAGGAAAGAGCATTCTAGTAGTGTTAGCCACCGTTGGTCTGCAGTCCAAGCAACCACCTGGCCGACAGTACGCGTTTCATATGAGACATCCTTGCGCATGGGGCAAAGTTAACGTCAACCTTTGATCAGGGCATTTTCTCGAAATATCGCCTGTCAGCTCGTGACAGGATAACAAACTTTTCGTCAAACAACAAGATGGGCGCGTAAGCCTGCGGCGTGGTCTTTGCTACTGCCTAGCCATCTTGACATTTAGGCTCTAAATCGTTTTTTCCTTACGTCGTTGAACGGGGCAAATACAGAGCATACTTGCAGTTTTCATCGTGGCATTACTCAAACTACGAATGTTTTTTCTTAGAAAGAAACAACAATTTGATCTTTCGAAGATCCAACTTGGTGCTCAGACAGGATAGACATGGCCAACTATTGGAAATTAGTAGCTGTCCAGAAACGAGTCTGCCGTCATGCCTGAAAGGGCATACCATTTAACGTGTTCTAGTGAGAACGACTTACGCATCCTTGGTTCGTCCCTTCCAGAATATGCATGGAAAAGGCTGGCAATAGTCACGATGCGCTGAATCACCTCGTCCCAAGCAATGGAGCTCATCAGGCGATGTCCCCAATCACAAGCCCATTACGTTTCACACTGCCTTGGTAGAACTTGAGAAACAGTGAATTTTACGACAGATATTATCGCCGCCAGCTATAGTGGATCGACAACACGTCCATCTTGACTCTGCACTACGTACCTTCCATCCGCTGCGGTGGGCTTTGATTAGCTAGTCCCTTTTCCCCACCCATGTTGGTATCATGTTAGTGTGTTCATCATCCTGTTGCTGTTACGGAAAACCTGGGAACGACAGCCATCGAACTCGTTGCCTCCCTAAGTACCCGCTTTCTGCTTTGCGTCTCGAAACCGGGTTTTTTGTTGCTGCCGCCCCACCTTAACTCTGCTACGTTATTTTGATACTGTTCATGTCATCGTAACGCCTAGATCCTTAGGCGCTAAGGGCAAAGGGAGCAACAATGAAAATATACGAACGCCACCATGTGAACATCCAACTTGAAATGGCTAGTTGTCCAATGCTCATATACCAGCTTCCCGAACTACGACTTCTACGTCGTTATTCACTCTTCTTTTCATTGCAGTCTGAACTCAATATACGACCTGCAACCATGCGGAAGATGCTCAAACGAGATGCTACTGAGCTTGGGAGCCCCGACGAGGTGCCCATCGCGAAAAGGCAGAGGGTATCTCTCTCCAGAACGCATGAGCTAAGTGAGGAGCACTCTCAAGATTTTCTCAAATATATGGAGCACGTAGAGGCATGTACTTCAGAAGTTCAGATAACCTGACACTCAGGTCGCTTCCGCTAAACTGACAAACACCAAGGCCGAGACGATGCTCGACATGAGGCGCTTCCCGGATGGAATAAGAGAAATGAGACCGGACATCGTCCGACATCTCCAAGTGGCTCATGCTATGCTTGGCCTACTTCCAGAAACGCTGTTTTTATCGGTCAACATTGTCGACAGGTTCTGCTGTGAACAAAGCTTCTGTGGGGAGGCATACTACAAGTTGATCGGCTGTACTGCCTTATGGATTGCGTCCAAGTACATTGAAGAAAAGGGGCGGGTGCCATCTCTCAAGCGGCTTATGCAATTCATTCCCGAAGGGTATTATCGAGACGAGAGATTCTTCATCCGGTTAGAAATGGACATTCTTACTGAACTGAAGTGGCGCGTCAACCCGCCAAACTCATATTGCTTCATTCAGCTTCTTGAGATGGACGACGATAACGAAGCTGCAGTGAGGGAGTTGGCAGTGGATAATTGCAAAGCCAACTTGGCTACAACGAACTGATAGGCGCTAGGTCATCTGTTCTGGCTCGTCAATGTTTGCTATTTGCCGGCAATGACTTGCTCGGTGTCAATAGTCAGTTTGGCCACTGATTTGGTCGGCTGACTCCTGAGAAAGGCAGCAAGTAGTCTCCGATTAGATGAAGTTCTGTCTGAGTCGGGAGCTGCTGGTTAGCTCTAATCTTGATTCAGCCATACTTCAGAGGCAATGAGAATATCTACTGTGTCATGGCGTTCTTCAGAAAAACACATCTTGCATCATTAGTGCTGAACCATGTGAAACATGGCCATTTATTCCAAGTCCTCAAACGTTAGCTCTAGGCATCATCTATGAGAAATCAGCCGTTCTTGTGATTAAAACCTCAATCTACTCCACAGCTTGTCCACTTGCCGTGATGAAACAAGGAAAGTCAGGAAGTATGGCAGTGTCGAAAATGGATGAGAAGGATACCAATCCAGTTAGCTCGGTCGACCACATCGATTAATCTGGTCGGTGTATGTGGAGTCCTGCGCTAAGTTGCCGACCCATGATCAGTCCTTGCTGTGATTGCGAGCAAATGCGCTACTTGATTCGCGACGATCAGGGATAGAGTAGGGTCACCTGCCTAAATCAAGCTCTCCATCAAGTAAAATACATTGCGTAAGGCTGTGCTGGAGTATCGGTTCGTCAACTTTAGCAAGGTGAGCTTCGGCGTTATGATCGCCCCTGGCTACTAACATCGTTGGTTGTTAATCAGAGTTTGAGACGCATTAGCACGATCAGCTGAACCTTCCCGTCAATCATTGCCTTCTGCCTTGAAAGCCAATGATCTGCTTCGACTGTCCCATGAACCATATGTGCTCGCCCCCGTCCTCGTAGCTAAAGTCTATTCGTCCAGCCAACAGCCGACACACTCAAAAGTTTATCCTATGAGAGGCGAAAAGGCAACTTAAACCTTCAACTGCTGACTCTGAGATGGACTTCAATCAGATTAGGGCGACGAGAAATCACCACTTTACCCACGAAAAGGGATTTACATTGCCAGAACATGGACAAGTTTACGACGGCCTGGCCTTCTTAGGTTTCGATAATGCGTCCAAAGTCAAGTAAGACTCCTCATAGGTACGAGGCATGTCCACACATCATGAAGTGTATGGGCCACGTGAAATACTTATGTCGGCCAACGCAAACTGCACGGGATGATGTCGTAACATAACAGGTCAAAAGTATCGATTGCTCTAAGATCAGTAGTCAGTTACCCATAAAGTCACGCCGCTGTTCGTGATCGTTTCATGAGGTGATAGGGAATAACCAGATCAATCATCAAACGTTATGTTACGTTGACACCGACTAACAAGCTACGACAACAGACCATATTTGAGCCTCCGCAAATTGACGTCTTGAGAATTGTTCTCAAGGCAGACTAGTCGGCCTAGACCAAAGATGAATGTCGGCAACGTACGGTAGTGACCGCCATCTGAATCAAGATGAACGGCAGCGCAGAGTGTGTGCTGGCATCTCTGAAGAGGCGGCTGAGCGGTGCGAGATGCGCTAATACTGTCTAGCTCTGACACACCGGAAAACAGAATGAACTATTGTACTGTATCATCAGCTTCCATATTATCACTGCTGTGATTGTCACTTCAGGTGCTCTCCTGCTGTGCCCAAGATCACTTCTATCTCGTTCTAGGCCCCTCTGAGGCTGTGCCGTAACCTTCGCTGTATGCAAGATCTTCGTCGGTACCTTTGATTGTTTTCGCCCAACAGCTTATGCTCCTGAAAGTGGTCAGTTTCCCAACGTTCCTACGTGTGATCTGAAACATCGATGTTATGTAAATCTCATCTCTGAAACTGAATGGCAATGATTTCGGACTGTCGAGCCGCCGGGCCAACCCCTAGTATTTTCGCTATTCCATACGAAGCTTGGGCGATATATCAATGGGCTGTCGGCTTCCATTCAAAATCATCAGAAGTTCCTATCATCTCACGGTAAATATGACCTGTGCTTCACCCGAGATGAGAAAGAAAAGGAATCGAGATGCTCAGGCCAAGCACCGAAAGAAGAAGCAAGAAGAAACTAGACGCCTGCAATCAGAAGTGGAACATCTCCGCAGAGAACTGCAGGAAGTCCGTGACGCCATGGCAAGCAACGACATGCAGCGATTGAAATATATTGTGCTAGGTGAGACGCGGCCTTCGACGCCTCAGCCCGATGCGTCAAGCACGGTCGAGTTAGGCACGCCAATCACTGACGGAGGGTACGCCGAGTCGTCCGATCCTTTCCCCATATCATCTATCATTCCCTACTCGAACTACAGCACCCTCGACTGTACGCTCCCCCTAGCAGAGTATAATCCTTACCCCGCTACTACATTTCAAACAGTATTTACAGAAGATTACAACCAAATGCTGCCATGGAATTCGGTTCCAGTTCCGGCATTGCCCAGCATGGGAATGCCAGGATTATTCGACTTGTCTTCGTGGCTCGACCCGCAGCTGATGATTTCATGATAACAATATATACATCCTAGAGAGCAAAACACTTCTCGTCTACTTCATAGATCTTTTCATACAACGAATAATTAGCTTCTGCGAATTGAATAGGGTCCCTTGCATATCCTTATGAAGACTCCGTCCTATGGCTACTATTTTGCATCAATGACGTTGTGCAAAGCTGAATTCAAATCAGCCACATTCGATGTCAGATTCTGCTTTGAGTGATGAGAAAATATTCGCCTTCCAGTACGACTGCAGATAGAACCCCTACTTTGATCACCCACTTGTGACCGGGATCTGTGTACACACCCCATTACAATCTGTCTGACATTATGTAAGTATATCTGTATGACCGTACCCTCCTGTGACCTACCTCAGCAGCCGTAGCCATTGGAAGATGACTGGAGGTCATATTGTTTGGTAATACGATCGCTCCTTCACATGCTGACTCTAGCTAGGGAACAACAGCAGATTGTCTGTTAGGCGGGCCAATGAAACAAGATAACTATGATGTACGAAATCTTGTTTTCGTTATGTAACTTCAGTCACCACGTTGTGGCGGAATGAAAACGAGATATGGACTGATGATTTTGCTTATGACTCATGCACACCGTTCATTCTCTTCGCCAGTTACACGTGAGCGAGGCTATGCCGTGCCAGCAATAATGAAAGAGCGTCCCAAGTGAAAGAGATGTTATTAAACTTCATTATGTATCAGTATCCGGTTAAAGGGTTCTTTGCTCACAGGGCTGGAAGATTCAATGAAGTGGTGTTCGCAGCTATGATCTAAAGTAGTCCCGCAAGCTGTACGTTTGATGTTGGGAAATTCTATTTGTGGCAGTCTTGATAAATATCCTATATCATCTTCCAGCTGTGGAATTGTCGCGTTAGACTTCGGTTCATATTGGTCATGTCTCGACCAACAGTCATAATCATGTGTACTCAAGAAACCTTGGAAGATATCCTCAACGACGAGCTCGCATCGAAGCAGCTGCTACAAGAAGCTCTGCAGGCAGCTGAAGAGAAACACACTATGTGGAAGAGGTTATGCCTGTCTAGTACAACATTGAACATGGGACTCATCAGACTATTGCAGCGGGTCTGAATTACCAAATACCATAGTACCTAGCCTAATGTACGTTGTTGGTTGTGGATATATTCATCTCGAGGCCTTGTCAAGCTTGGCATTGAATATGTTGAGGAACCGCGTTCTTGTTACAGAATGTAGCCGACTTTTGTTTGCTCATATACTTAACTCCGAGTGTTCATGACATCATTTGGCTAGGATTCCTTTGGTTCTTCCTGTTCCACGTCAATCCCGGCCCACACACTGGACGAAGCTGTTCTATGCTGAATGTACCCAGCCCCACATCGACTTATCTCATCTCTGCCCATGTTCGTTAACAGTCGTGTAGGTGACCACAGCAGAAATAGTACGGAATATTACCAAAACATTCGAGGTCCTTCACGAAGACCAAGCGCAAAGGCGCATAACCATCCCTAGCGAAATCGTAGACCCGGCGAAGTCTGTCGCTTCGAAAGCAGGAGAGCACATCGCAACGGCCGTGGCCTCTGCAAAGCAAGCGGTCAGCACACCACTCGCCGACATTTAGCAGAACCTCAGGTCCAAGTTCTTTGACGACTTGACTCGGTAGGAAGACACGGTGCCTGACTACTTCTGTCTCCAAACGCGGGGCGTGTGGCAGCTGGGCTACCCGAACTCGACCAGCAAAATCGTCTCATCTAAGGACTTTGACGTCTTAGATGCCCTCCAAATCACGGTACTCGACAGCCTGTTTAGCACGGCACGCCAGATTGTGCCCGGGCTGCCGGACGGCTTAGTCAGTGACTTGGCGGAAGTTGACTTCAATGTGCTCGATACGATGGCTGCCGCCGCATACTGGTCGCTTGTGGTTCCCCTGGTAGGCACGTTTCTGATGGTTCTGACTTCTGTTCTATCAGGATGGACCAAGTGGCTCCTCTGCTTGCCTCTGATGGTGGTGGGTTTACTTAAGGCCGTCCTCCTAGTCACGGCTCTGGCTTGTATGGGTATTTGTCTACCCGTAAATCTTATTTCTAGCGGCATTCTGTCTGTCCTAGATGTTGGCGTCGCGACAGAAACTGGGACGACGACATGGCTCTCAGTGGCGGCTGTTGCTTGGCTTTTGGTATGGTTCCTTCTCGATTGTATCTACTTGTGATAAGTCACCGTTTCTATGTAAGAAATTAGAGGTGATCTTGTGGATATCAGCCGTGTGTAATTCCTTCACCGCGAAAAGGCTCAAGCTTCTCCTTGTTTCTTAGAGTTTTGCCTTGTATTGAATCTGAAGTTCCCAGATGGGTTTGATTTTCAGTCCTCAGATTTTCAGGCCTCAGTGAGACAGAACGGTCAATCCATGCCAGCCTGTCCGTATATCGAACATGATTACATCCCATTCTAGGGTTAGGATCTGAAACCTGAGATGAGTGTCTCGTGGGCATCATTCATTCACACTTAATACCGTGCACCGCAATCAAGTTGAGTTTCTATAGTACTCAAGAGCCTAGCCCAATCGTCTTCCAGCAACAGTGACCGCATTACTTCACGTGGATGATGTTTGCCCACAGCTGCTTGCTTAGCAGTCCAGCGACCTGAATCGGAACATGCGGGCGTACCGACGGTAGTGGAGTTCTCGATTCGGCAGTCAACTGCACTGAGCGCTGGAACGTGTGCCTCGCCGGAGCGGGTAGGATTCCCCACGTTCAATAGCCGCGATTTCTCATCTACTTGCAAATTTCAGTCGGTCGAAACCGAGCTGTTGGACATGGGATGTCAACAGCCAGTCAGTCTCCTGCTGGCGTCACTGGCAGAACAGAAGCGCACGCGATGATCCTGGCGTCTGGTCAAAATAATGGCAGTATCCGTAGCGCGCGGGATTTCCAGTGCGAGCCTCTTTTATCTGTATCGTTTTTTTTTTAATGGCGGAGGGCCAAGTGACAAGACTGCACGACCGCGTCCTCACCGTTCGTTCTGGATTTGGAAGCACCCAGCGATTATGCATCTAAATCAGTCGTCCAGGCCATGCTCTTACTTCGTTCAGGTGTGTTAGTGTCGGATTGGAAGTCCAATTCGACCTCGAGGCAAGGGGCCCGCGCAGGGGCCACTTACAGACCATACTTACGAGATCTACGGTCTACCCAACCTCCGGTTAGAACCTCCTTTTTACACCTTACGCAGAAGTTAAATATATATAGATTTTGACCTCTTCGTCACCCACGGTTCGAACCATCCCTGTGATAGGAATACCAACAGTTAGTGGTTTAGATTGGTCCAGCATTGTGGCATAGGCCTCCGATGCCCATATACATGCTTTTGTCGGTGCTGAAAAAGCATATTTGCAGTGCGCGTCGTGTAGGCGAACAAGGTCAGGTGAGAGGCAAGCCGAGGCCATAAATAGCTGCAAGAATAGGTGCGAGACATCTCGACAGGGCAATCGCTCTTCACCCTGCATGTTTCTTGTGTATGATAGCTTTCAATCCATAGTGTCCATGGAAGTCGGCTCCTCGGTCCTAACTTGCATATGTGATAAGTCCTGCTCCATAATGTATGTGAAATTGGGCTCCAGGTTCATGGTGCACCCAATCCATCAGGGCCAGGTGCATGCATACTCTAGGCATCGTAGCATTCTCATCGACAGCCGTCTCTCAGAAACAGCCTTCCTATGATAATCCATTTCCAGGGTCAGAAGAAAACTGACGGGTCATTACAGATGTCTTGTAACGAGATTCAGGAGAGAAATTTACACTTCACTCAATTTTGGGAGGCGTTGGTAGCATGATGGACTCTTGATCCATAGTCAATGCATTTCGGTCGCCATGTCATCAGCATCTGGTACAAATGCTTCATAGACTGATCGTTTCGATCGTAAGGAAAATAAGTACGCTCTGAACGTTTGAGCTTATGCCTTGGGCAACTGGCATGCAGTGATGCCTGACTGCGGTAAGGGTTGCGGTTATGGTATGCACCCGTTTCACAGTGACTGCGAAGGGAAGCTCCCATCGATAAGATGCCGTTTCTTCTTGGCAAAGGCCATAAACGCAATCATGGAAGAAATGCAGATGTCATGATTTTCCACCATGTAATATTGCGTACACCAAAGTGACTATTTATGTGTCAATTAGTAGCGATGTGCCTAAAAGGGAGCAAGCGGCTTCGAAAGCGAGACAACATCTCAATCAGAGGCGGCAAAGCGTCCCGAGTCTTCCCACCCACACTGTCAGCACCATTTATGCCATCATCCCCATCATCCCCATCATTCTCATCGTCCCCATCCTCCTCATCCTCCTTATTATCTTCATCGTCTTCATCGTCTTCATCGTCTTCATCGTCTTCATCGTCTTCATCGTCTTCATCGTCTTCATCGTCTTCATCGTCTTCATCGTCTTCATCGTCTTCATCGTCTTCATCGTCTTCATCGTCTTCATTATCCTCGCTACTATCCACACTGTCCCACAACTCCCATGACTCCACATGCAAACAATCTTGGTTTGCCCAAGTGCACCGAAAATTCACTCCTATTTGCGCCTTGACAAAGGCTCCGGCTTTTGCAAACTCGCTAGTTATCTCTTCGAGCAGACTTCTGGACCCAATGCCATTGTCTCGACGTAAACAATACCAAAGTCTGAGTGCAAGAGAAATTATCTCGCATTTTTGGCATTCATTACATTTTTGACGGCTGCTTGACTAAGTAATGTCAGCAACTATCACTGCCTTACAGGCATTACTTACCCGTCTGGGAGAGCTTGTCAGGTCTGCTGTATGATTTGCATACTTCAGGAGTGACTCGGCGAGGAAGTATGATGCAGAGGCAATCTGACTAGGCCTGATCCCAAGGAACTCTTCGTACAACATACTGCTTGCTGCAAGATATTGTGCTATTGTCAAAATGTCTTGACTACTTTTGTCGAGAATCTGCATGCGACGCAGGAAGAAAAAGGGGCTAGGTGTTCCGAGTAAATAATCTAGCGCTCCCAGCAATTGCCTCTCTATGCTTGAAATATCGCTCGGTCTATATCCTTTGCCAAACCCCCCTAAATCATGAAGAACAGAAAGGTAAGTCTCCGTTTCTTTCTCATGCACGTCAGGTGTCTCGTACTTGACGGCTAGTGTGAAAGCTACTGAGCCTAAGACTTCAAGATGTTTACCAGCGCATTTCCTGGAAAGGAAGCGGTCTACAAAGTTGATTGCCAGGAACACAGTCTCCATGGGAATGCGGAATTTTATAGAATACGATAGAAAGCGGTCGACGAGCTCTCTTCTATCCCGCCATTGTAAGTTTTGATGAAGTTCCATGTAGTGTGCCGAGGGCAAGGTTTTCTCCTGCACTATATCAGTTCACAAGGCCCAACAAGGCTATGGGTTCACTTCTTTACCTCTATCGTCAGAAGATGTTCGAACATGATCTCGTCGTTTTCCTCCAAGATTTTCTGTTCCTCTTTGTTTTCTATTAATTTGAGACTCATTTCTTTGCTAGTATGCTGACTTTCCAGCATGCGAGGTTCGATCCGAATCACTTATTCGTAGAGTATAACAGTCGAAAGAGCATCCTTATATAGCCGTACCACCGAAAAGGAGCGAATGTATTAGCTCGCTAGACATTGTCTTGCCTGAGAACGCAGGGCTGAAACAAGGTCATGTTTGAATAATATAAGACAAATAAGTCTCAAATCTCCCATTCGAATACGAATGAGTATTCATCTTCAAGTCACACACCTCTGACGAGAGACAGCAATGTTCACGTCATAGTCATTTGGTAGTTGAGTCATGTAGATGGCAAGTTTGAATGAATGGACAGCGACAAGGCAGACTTCTAGGTCCTATTAATTCCTACATCAGATATCACGTTGTTCCCTAGAAAAAACGACATCCAAAATACCCCACCCCAAAATTTCCACAGTTTACTTCTCATCATAGTCAGCATCACGTTGTTTGCTCCAAGAAATGAGTAAACCAAGAACTTCCTCATGCTTTGGATCTGGCTCACGAAAGTCACTCCAATAGCTCGGAAGCTTTGCATGGAGAAGACAAGTGATCGGTGGGTACAGCTCATTCTTCGACTCAAGTTTGGAATACTGACGTAAGCCGGTTAGGGTTTACGTAGTAAGGTTGGCATGATTTTGTCGTCTTCCAACAGATGACTTCTCGCGCATATTCCTTGATGCTTAATATCGAGAAGAGAAGCTATCTAACGCCATCGCAATTTTATGGCTAACGAATCATCACATCAACAGCCGGGCAATGGTCTTGGCCGATGGTACCGTCGTCCTTAGATTGTCTACTTCGCTGTTGACTATGGCGTGATGCTAATGTAATTAGTGGAATTGCCGTGACGTGTCTAGTGTCATGATTTCAAGTGTCTCTACGCCGGATAACGCTGCTGAACAACATGCGTGAATTGTTTATCAGGGGCCAAAAAGCTATTGCCGCGAATCGGTTTGTTATAGTGACTAAACTTACCATGATCAATCAATTCTCGTACATAAATCTACGTTCCATTTTCTGTCAAGAGTGAGCTAGTAGTGTAGAGAGATCATTCTAGACTTGTAACATAGTCTATAAATTGGCGCATCACTGGCGAACTCTTGGCCTCAAATAGTGTACTCATGACTGAACACACACTACCTTGCGTGGCCCTCCGAGGAAGGTTCAAAAAGCCTCAGAATCACGACAAAGTCAAAAAACTCATTCATACCATTGGCGCCAGTTTTACTGCCGACTTAGAGAAAGCAACTCATGTTGTTACTACAGAACTCTGTTTTGAGAGTGGTGGCCGGTTCATCAAAGATGCGAAGGAGCGGGATCTCAAAATCCTAGGGATAGAGTGGCTGGAAAAATGTAGCGAGAGTCGATGTTTCGTGGATGCAAACCCATATACCTTCCATGATGCCTGCAAAGATCTAGGTCAGCAGGATCGAAGGCGCAGTCATGCGAAGTTCGGCAGGATCTTCGAGAATATCCTGACCATGTGTGATCCCAAGGTCACAGAAATGGTGACTAAAAGGCATTCTGAATTTTGGGCTCTCCTCACTACGCCACCGAGAGAGAGTCCGCAGCTTGCAGTAGAAAAGATTATCACGAGCCTTTGTAAGCCTTTGAAGGATAACGCTGAAGCAGTGAATGCGATTAGACGTCAGGAAGGCTGTGAAAGTTTCATAGCGTTGGTTGACTCGATTGGGGACACCGACTACCTCGCTTCTCAGGTTGAACTTTTGATGATAGTATACAGAGAAGTAGTTCTAGATCACTATGAGGAAGTGAGTCTCTAGGATTCGGCTTAAGTGGAGGAAGAATACAGTTGAATGGCATTTTTAGTACAAAGGTTATGGCTATACATCGAATTTTCAACGCGATGGCCTCACTCGTAGGGAGCGGAATTCTTCAATGGTGCCCACAGGAGACACCAGGCTTCACCGACTTCTTCTATACTCTTCTCCAGTAAGTTTTCTTGGAAGGTGGTGCTGTCAATGGATGGGCTTACGTTTTGGCAACCAGCCCCACGTCGGGATCAGAATTCCAGCTGTACATCGCTTCAAACCATCTGATAAATTGTGATTCTCTATGACAGTCATGTCGACAACGTATTTCAGCTCAGCGCGTCGTGCAGCTAAGTCTCCAAGCAGAAGCTGGCACCACTCGTAAACGTACGGAAACGCATCCCTGTTGACTAGCTTGGGGCTTTGTGTGTGTTTACGCAAGAGTCTTCCGGAGTAGTGTCCTTGGGCCGTCCGAGCCTGTTCGCCGTTGTCAATTGACGTCCTGGGCGCGTCCTGGTCTAGGCTTAATTGTAATAATGTGAAGGCCGAAAATAGGTGACTCGATCCAAAAGCATAGCTGGAGGCCATCGCGACTACTGTGTAAACCATCGCTGACGGCCCCACCTTGCCACCGATAGCACTCAAGGCCTATGACGGCATGCTCAGTACGAGAAGCAGAATACTGTGTACATACTTTCTCTTCTTTTTCATGTATTTCCAAAGTGTTGAAAGCTGCAACGTGCTGCAACAGGCCTCTTCAGACGTCTAGTAATGGCTGGATCCTTCGGTTTACATTGAAAATGAGGAGACAGGATGACATACAATAGTGGGACTAGCGAGCTGCCTTGCGGCCTACCTCAAGGAATCCATCTTCGGCTCCGGACGGTCTGTACAGCTATTCGGAAAGTCTGTTCGGCTATGTATGGCGGCTAGCAAATAGGCATATGGGTGTTCAAACAGTGTATATTGTTGCTTAGCGAATAAGCTGACACCGCTAATATGCGTCCTATTTATCTAAGGAATGAAAGCATAGCCGAACCGTATCATAATAGCCGGCCAGGCTAGCTCAATATGAGGAAGTCATGGCGTAAACGAGGGGCCATGACTCAGGAGTAGCCGGCCAAGGTCTGACGGTTTGTCAGACCTGGAAATTGCATAATCGAGGCATGCACTCAACCCATGCTCGATCCCTATTGCAATGTGGGATATAGGCATTATGGCCATGAATCCCTTCTCTGTTTTAGGTTGGAGACGTAACAACAACACCACACTCGCTTCGTAGGCAATAGACCAATATGCCCAATTGCTGGCCGCCACACCGTCGCCTGACACAATTTTCAAGGCTGGTGCCCAAGTAACCTCTACACGACAAGTTCAAAAGCCATCCGCTTGTTAGAGGCGAAACGCATACCAGACCACGGCGACAGCTAGAGCGAAAAGCAAAAAAATCATAGCTTGCGCACCACCTGGCCTTACACTGGCATCTTCAAATACTTCAGTTTCTTCTTCAGCTTCCTCCAAGTACGCGCTGCCCAAGTCTTGCTCTTCTTGGTCTCGGAGGGTGAGCAGTTGCGGCAATTGTGTATCCCAATCACAATAGTCTAGCCATTTCGCCCGACGTAATAACGCCCTCCTCCGTGTCTTCGACTTTACCCCGAGTCCGAGGAAAATTTCTTCCGAATCAGGCGTTATCGGCTGGCGGTCCCTGTAGGCTAGCTCGAAGCGATATTGCGTTAGGTGCGCGAGTGTTATGATGAGTACGTGTTCTTCAGCCATGGCGTAATCGGGAAAGAATCGGCCAAGCATACGTCGCTCCTCGGGCTTCACAAGTCCGAGCAAGGCGAAGACCCTATCTCTAGTTTCCTTGCATTCGGCACGGTGGTGGGCGACGAGGAGGTCGTATAGCGGTTGCATTAGTTCCGGATACCGATCAATCGTACGGCTCATAATGAGTGGCAAAGCAGGATATGACCCTGCCTTACTCCCTCCAGGATCGAGGTCGTCCGAGTGGGAAACTCGTTAACGTCTGCCTCTGTGCATAGGATATGCTGGAAGTCGAACCATCTTATTCGGTTATCACTGCAATAGAGCTCGACTTCTAAACCGAGCAGGCATTCCTGAATAACCCAGAAGCGGGTCCAGTACGGGCGACTCGCGAGCTCGAGCATGGATTCTCGCCAGTCGAATCCATCGCTTTCTAGCGTCTTGATAGGAGCGAGAGTATTCCGGGGTAGTCCCTCTGGTAGAGGTATCAAACCGAGCCAAACAGAGACGCAGGTAGCACTCCTATATGTCTGATCCATGCAGCGGACTTGTGAGTTACGCTCTGCATCGTTGGCTTGGTTGATGCAAATCGCGTCGATCCAGAGGTACTCCCACTCGGTATGCCGTGAAGCAAGGCCCAAGTAATACAGACAAGACCATAGATTTGGTCTGACTGGGAAAGGTTGACCATCAAGGCAGATTATCTCGGAAGGGCTGCCGTCCCCCTAGGTGTATGAGACGGCTGTGTACTTATGGTATTGTACCGCTGCGCGACGCACAGTGATGACTGAAAAGTGAAGTTTGCCGTGAGACAATGAGACTGGTCGGAGTAGTCGGAGGTGGTCCGAGTCGAGAGAATCGCGGTATGCCATTGGAGATAGAGGTGATAAAGATCGGAGTCTTTTGAGGGAGTATCTGAAGATAAGAGGAGAGAATTCACAACGTCGTGGCTAGTGGACTCGCTATGAGTTAACGATTCTGACGACGTGAGCGACTCGAGACAGACGGGGTGCACAGCAGGGCATTGTCCCACTACTGGCAAACTATTCGCTGGGCCTGTCGACTAGGCGGCCATTGCCTTAATACCCCGCAACATCATTATCGGTGGTGAGCAGAATATCATTGAAACTGGCGTGGAATCCACTCTACAAATACAATAGGTTCGGGGCTATGCTTCGGATTCCGGCAGAAATGTAAGGTACCGGTTGGGGTGCTGTACCAAAGTGTCGACATACTATTGATCTTTACTTTGTGAGTTATTGTCTTGCTCCTGAATTTCCTTAAGGACTTTGGACGAACGGGACACCGATTTCGCAAACACGGACAGGCAGCGTTACTTGCCCTCTCGGCTCAGCCTCCGGGCGTACCGATTGAGTGTCAAATTTGTTGAGGTACACTGTGTGTGGTGTAATATTCCTGCTCCCGAACTTGTCAAAGTGTCTAAATGACAGGCAATCAATGTCGCAAACAGGTGTATACGGTGCCCAAGATTACTGTACGTTAACAGCACAACGTATTATACTCCTACAATCCCAACGGTACTTTTGCGCTGTTGAGCTTAATGACAAGGAGTAGACAGAAGATCGATACTCCATGAACATCTGTACAGAATTGTACCGTTTGGATGTCACGCACTTCATGTGGTTTTACTTGGTCATCGGCCGCTTACCGTCTCACCTAGAGCCCGAAGGTATATCGCTTTACGAACAGCCTGTCCCATGATTCTTAACATCAACGACTCGCGCTGGCGGGTAATGACTCTATTTCCACGGTAGTTAAAGAAGACAACGAAGGTTGCGTTTCGGGCGAACCGTCAATATCTATAGACCTTTCCTTCGCGGCCTCAACGTGGGCAGACGAGGTGAGGAGGTCTCAGTGCTGGGATGCGCTGTTACTGTTGGTATGGCCGTCCACCCGCCAAGCGCACCGTAATACAGCTGTATGGCTTCGTCCAGCTCAACGGAGGAGTGAACACGGCATTGAAGTAACACAAAATGTGAGCGTCGATGACCTCCACCGATCGAGAGCGCGTGTCGAGCCAAACTAGAGGCCACGACACGGCCAGCCGCAGTGAGCTTACCAACTGTTCTCTCAGACCTCCTTAATGTCGGCATCGAGTAGTGCAATATCTCTACCACCCTGGTTATGCCAGTATTCAGCGACCATTGCTGGATTGCGCAGCCGCGCGGATCTTTCGGTGATATCCGTCCTTTCTGTGCTGCCCTCCCATGATACCCGAAGTATGACTTTTCGATCCCGGCGTCTGCTCTCTTGAGCTATGGCAACCCAGTGCGAGTGGATAGCCAGAACGTGCCACTTGTCACGCTGATGTTCTCCCAAGCACGCACGATGCTCAACGCCCGATGTATACGCCAGCCACTCATCGGGGGCGTTGATCTGAAGTTCCCGCTCCGGCTCCCACGACGTCGCATGATGTGGCCAGAGAACGTGGAGCTCTACTCGTGACTGATCGCATCGTGACACTCTGTGTTCTGTTATACGAACGATATCGGTACGTCTCTGAATCCTGTCCTCGCTTCTTTCGGGCTCGGTATCGGCAGATGCGGCAGCGCGGCGCGTGAGAGGGTTCGGTTGTTGGGGTTGGAAAGCATCGTCCGAGCCCTGATATATGCAAGAAGGGGAAAGAGGGTATTCGGCTCTATTCGTCTCGATCAAGGCAACGATGTGAGGGATTCGGACAGGCTCAGCATGTTCTTGCAGGCTTCGGAGAGTTGTGAGTTCAGGACACCATCGCACTCAGCAGCAGGAGGAGCGACCCACGATTTGAGAATTTCCCACCTGTTCCTGAGCGCCTGGCGCAGCAGTCCACTGCTTTTTCGACTCCTTTTCGACAAGTGTTTGGGTGGTGGTGCAGGTCTTTGATGCACTCCTAGACGGCGATGCATTACCGATTGCTGGTGTTCTGGCATGCGAAGAAGCTGGTGCTCGGAAAGAACCCTGGATTTGCCCCGCCTGTTAGCCCGGGCATTCGTTCTACTGCGCGTCGAAAATCCGCCTGCAGGTTTAGTCCCGGAAAGCCAGGCACAAACCTGCGTCGGCCAACGGTCTCTCTCGCGCATTCGGTATCTGCAACCAAGGCGGGCTGCTGGTAAGTGACGCTAAACCCCCAGAATTCAACGCCCGGTACTAGTAGGAGCCCAACGCCCTGGTGAGCTTACTGGTCGCCTAGATCATCGCGACTGGTAGGGCAGTCAGAAACGGGACTTTCTAGCAGTAGGTCGGCCGGCATGGGCGCCTGTGGCTCCCTTAGCTAAACGTTTCGGCAGCGCTTACCAGTCACGAGCGCCAAGCTCTAGCAGGTTACTGCTAAGACGCCGCTGTTTTCGGGTGGGCACTGGTGACTGACCAAAGCCCCCAGCAAGTTACTACCAGGTCCGGTATCTGACTGCCATGTCAGACGAGCCTACGCCCGACCGGATGGCTTCTCGTGATGAAATGTGACGGGATCTCGCCTACGCATACATGCACTGCTGTGGTCGAAGAAGATAGCCTGTGGATGGTATTGCAATAGACGAATTTTCTCGGGGACAACCAGGTCATCGAGTTTAGCCTATCAGACACAGTATATACATGCCGTCGTTCGCAAAGTGTCGCTCGACGGAACCAGCGAAAAGGTAAGTCCTTGCATTGGGCCTTATTCTGCAGTCACGGAGAATGTTCCAGTGTTATAGGTCAACAGGCTGTTGCCTAGAATCCACTTCGCGTCGTGACTGCTGGTAACGGATGCCTAACCCTTAGTAATTACTGTTCGGTATTATGAAGAGCTTAGTGCCCCGGTGAGCTTACCGGTTACCAGCTGAACGCTTTGGCAGCGTTTACCAGTCACGGGCGCCAAGCTCCAACAAGTTACTGATAAAAGAGGGCCTCTGTTTTCGGTGTGGGCACCGGTTGACATAAGCCCCCAGCAAGTTACGACTAGAAGGCCCGGGGCGTGAGGAAAACACCACCAAAAGCGACAACGAAATTTTTGAAAATAGCACCAACTTGATCGAACCACGCCCGCTCGTGTCTGCAGAGGCGACTTTGGCCACAATGTCATCCTCGGCATTGATTCTGCATCAAAAGGGCCTGCTCGTTGCCGCTAGCGGGCTCTGACCACGAAAGATTCGAGAGCAAGCCACAAAGCACGACGTGTCAAGAGACAACACCATTGCCACCTCCGCAGGCGAGTCGCGGGTTATCACGAGAAGCACAACCGACCGCGCCCAAACACATCAACGCTACAGCCACTGACAGGTTATGGGCCGCCTATCACCCCCGGCAAAGTTTGCAACGTTCCGCGACAGCACCGACGACGAGCCCGACAGAAAGGTATCACCTCCTGCACAGAGAAAGCACCAGACATCAGGCATGCTACGATCAGTGCCGCAAACTACTACAGATTACAGATAGATCGGTCACCTGTCGTCCCTCCAACGCACGACAATGTCTGCGGAATCTGTGCACGAGCTTTCATACTCAGTAATCGGACGAATCGACCCGATTGAAGCATTGTGTTTCGCGGATCGAGCCCGACCCCAGGCGGTAGACGGCGGTGGTGGTCGAAAGATGGAAACATAGAGCCACAAAGGAACCCGGCAGGAACCAGCAAAAAGATGTATGGTTCAACTGAGATACGGTGCACGCGAGTCTGAGAGGATGCAGACAAGAGAAACAAGCGAAGCCGAGCGCTGGGGGGAGACTATAGGTACGCTGGACCAGACATGGTGGTAAACACCATCAGAGCCAAAGCAGGAAGACGCGAAAGAGGGAATCCAGAGATGAGGAAAACAATCGTGATGGGAGAAAAGCAATGCAGCAGGAAGAGACTCTTCAACAGAGAGAATCAGCATACAGGAAAAACAGTGCAGCGAGGAATTTGGAAACAGCTAGCCTTGATTCAATAACAGGGCGAAGTGGAGCGTCGCGGTTCGTCGTGGACGCGTCGGCTGTTGGCCAAACCTTGGTTTCCGGGCATAGCTGTGGATAAGAGCGGCCAAAATCGAGTAGCAATCAAACAATCAAACAATCAAACAATCAAACAATCAAACAATCAACCCGGGGCGTGAGTCCTCGAGGCAATACCCTATCGCGTCAGATGTTGCTTTCAAACCGGCGTAGGCACCAGGATGGTGATGGTATCCTCCTTTGAACATGTCGCCGTACTCCTGGAGACGTGCTCTGGCCCTTCTTGACCAGGCCCAGCTCTCCATGAACCCGTTTGAAGCCCGAAAAATGGCTTCAGACTCGGTTGCCACGCGGGAAATACTGCAAAAGCTTGAACAGGCTCTGCATGGTCTCAAGGACGCAGGGCATCAGATACTTAAAAGCAGGCTCAGTCAACACAACTCATTTTGTAAAGAAAATCACACAGTAAATCACACATAGTGCGTCTTATTTGTGGCACGCATTCCAAGACAATGGAGGAACCGCAAGCTTATCGAGGAAGTCGCTCCGCTGAAACGGAATTTTTCTTCAAAACCTTGCAACGTGAAGTGAACTTGGCGGATCGCCCCGACGCTCGTTCAGAAGTTGCACTCACCGCCCACAAAAAGCGATGTATAAGACAGGTTCTGGAACACCGGGGCTTTCATGCTGCATTTCAAAGATTGTCGCGCATTCCAGGAATGTGGCCGGGACTTGTGGTAGGAACCCTTCACAAACTCATCAGCCTGAGATGCGACGAGGTTCGTACCGAGCCCTCCTGTTTCTCTTGAAGAAATACACTGACCACGCATGCAGGAATTACTGAATTACCTCCACTTCATCTATGATACTTGGTTGCAACTCGCCGGGGGCAACGAAAGTGAATTAGAGAAGATCGACTGGATTACTGTCGAAGCTGTTCAGCTTAGGTGTCCGAGATTTTCTGCGTCAGATGAGCGAGCGCTCCGTGGCGTCATTCTCAAAGGCGACATCTTCGCTAGTTTCGGCCATGCCGAGCGGCAAGCAGTATTTGCGACGTTGTGCTCGTTCGATTTCCCAGTTCCATCTCTGTCAACCTTTTTCAAAGATCTCGGATATCTCGAACGGTGCGGCAATAGCATGAAGCATCTAGTCCCTATGAAGAGAAGGGACCCGACTGTTCGGAGGATGCTTCTTCAGAGCTTCAACCCACCGTCCCTGCCAGCACAGTCAGCACACCCGACCCTGGATGAATTCGATAACCTTGAGGCTCAGTTTCAACTTGCCATGAGGCGTCTATGGCTGTTCACGATGAGGGAATTCCACTCGATTCGTACCGACCCTAGCCTCTTACCAAGATTTGCGAATCTGGCCATTGAACTGGGCTTTGACAATGATGAAATTCGTTCTCTCAAAGCGCTTTCTCCTCATCGGGAGATAGCAAGGCAGGCAATGGCATTGGTCCGGTCTTCGCAGGATCAGGATTATAACTCCGTTGCAGACGAGACCATCGTTAGTCAAATTGCCCAAGCATTTTCCGAACACCGACATGTGCCAAAAAGACAAACCTACAGCGCTTTTACAACCAATGTAACCACAGCGAAGATGCATGTGCGCCCATGGCTTGATTCTGAAGCGTATTCGACGGACCGCCCGAATCTCGTCGTTGAGATCCTCGACCAACAGCCACTCGTAAAGAAGAAGGAAGTCACGAGTTTGTTTCTTCTTCGATCGATCTACAAAGCCATTTTCCACGACGATGTAACCTATCTTGCCGGTGGAAGCAGAGCAGAGCCAAGCCACAGTGAGAATCACCAACCTGTCCGGAACCACCGGACAAAAGAGTCACGGGATCATGCGGCCACACGGCAGGCAGATTCAACGGTCACACTTGATTCCACAAATACAAGAACGCGGCGGGTTAGACTGCAGATCACTCAAGCGGGAATCAATTGTGATGAGCGCTATGTAGACATAAATCTTGACGACGAAAATGGGCATAATCGAATCGAAAGGATCATTCAACAATTAATGGTACAATACCGGGTACTACCTTTCTCACCGATGGGCTACCCGCTGTTGGCGGAAGAATGCTACGGAGAAATTGTGCGAAAAGGCCGCGACTGCCTTTACCTCACGGATGATAAGAGGAATCTTGATGTATAGATTGACATAATCGAGTTTACGCCATCAATAATTCAGCGTCCGAGCTTGTCCGTGAAGGTTCCAAGAAATTTCTCAGGCCATCCATCACCGTTGCCCTCATGCCGTCAATGCGCGTCCTCGTGCCTTCCAAACTCGTCCTCAGGCCGTCCGATGTCACGAGATCGCGTGCCAGAGTGGTGTCAAGGGTATCACGAGTCATGGAGAAGCCATGACCCCTTTTATTGCGGCGACGCGCCGCTCGCACGGCGCGATCTCTCTTTCCTTTTCTTTACGTTACGTCTTGTATCTAGACCTGACCCTACGGGTCATCACAACCCTTCTACTTCTTTGACCCTTCTCTCTACAGCCGCGACCCTCACACTTATGTAGATCCCACCCCAGGTCTCAAGCCCGAATCTCAACCAGCAGCAAAGATAGAAGATGGTTAGGGCTGTATATTATCTTAGAAGGCCAAGAAAAAGGCCCAGAAAGGAACTTAGGTCGAAACCCAGGGGGGTATTCGCTTCTAGAAAGTGACGCATCTTGCAGCTGATGAGTGAGAGGATTGTCCAGCTGTCGACAATACACGTTAGCAGCTTCGTATCATCCTACCATCAGTCGAAAAGAAATAGGTCAGTCAGGATATAAGGCAGCGATTTTCACAGGACAGACCAAAGAACCACCTTCTTTGACACCGCGAACTTTTTAGGGTAAAAATTAATAAGTATAACGCTATCTAACACATTATTCAAAGACCTATAATAGATTTCACCTTATGTGTTCAAGTCCATTACCATTCTCTCAATCCATCGAACTATTTACAAGCATGTGTCGCATTTCACCAAGCCCTTTTATCTCGGCATCTTCAGCTTAGTAGAGAAGTGGACTTGTAGCGTCCCGAGAGACCGGCCCGGAAAGGTACTCGAGAAACCGCTGTGGATCTCCCTCCATGAAAGGCCCTGTCCTTTTAGTTGAACCAAGAGTTTATTCTTCCTGTTCTGATTCCTGTTCTGAAAACGGGCATCTGGACTTGGCAGATCGCCTCGCAAGCTTTCGTCCCTTTAGCGAAGAACCTGAAGGCCGACCAACTGAGGGATAGCAGTGCGTCTGGTGTCGTTCTGTGGACGGCTGCTCCCATTGCAGTTGAAATGTCGTTACAAATCCATCTGTGATACGCTTTAGGACTGCATCCTTGAGAGGCCATTCATCATATTGCGCAAAGAAGGATCTGGGGTCTATTCCGTTATCGGTAGAAGCAGGAGAGACCTGCGGGGTCAGAATTCCACTTGTCCTTGGTCGATTTGTAGCCCGCTCTGACCTTCGTCTTAGCTCTGCTGCTGCCTGGGATGACGTGTCCCGTGGTCTCAGAGCTCTGCTGGTGCCAACAGTCTCCTGGAAGTTTTTTTTACGTTTGGGTTTTGGCTGATCGCGTTGGTGAGAATTGTTATCACAGCCCTTGGGCCCTTGCTGGATTCTGTCCGGGTTGGCTTGATCTCCGATGCAGTCATCATTGGTTCCATGAGCGCCATCCTTATCGCTAGATTCCGGGTCCGAATCGACTTCAGCATAAGCGCCCGCTGGTAGTCGTGATCTGTGAGCTCGGCGATGGACCCGAGATAAGTGTACAGGAGGAGCATCTGATGCTCTCGTCTCAGCATCCATGTGCATTTCGTCCGGTGAAGGTGAACAAATGCTGGAATGAAACGCCGTTTATGTGATCAGCGGCTCGCTTCGGTCGGTTGAGCCGAGGCTACTTTCGTCACCACCAGCGTTCGGCCATGGATTGGGAGTCTCTTGTCCGGAGAGGAGTTGACGTGTGTAATGTTCGGCGTTACATGGCGTGTCTTGGCCTAGGGATACCAAACTAGAGTACGGCAGCCCAACTTCGACTAACGCTGGGCTTTGCATCGTGCCAGACTTTTCGGCAGGCTCTCTCGGGGATTCTGAGGCCTCTCTAACTTCCGCGCTGCTGGATGGCACGACTTGTTGATGTTGCAGCCAGGTCGTAAAGTCATCATCGGCTGCTTGACTCACTTGGGGCAGCTGCTCGTTGTAGGGCGCGGCGCTTTCTGGGACAGGGGTCTCTAAACTGACAGTCGACGCATTCTCAGTCGACTTTTGAAGGAGAGCCGGGTCTGCTGTGTTGCTGGCAGCTTGGGGACCTGAGTCTGGGTGCGAGGGAAACATTGCCGCAGCGAATGCCCCGGCTGGCAACGAAGGGAACGGGACTGGTAGGCAGTTGGCAGACCAAGCCGCCGTCTCAGACGAATTCTCGCGCGTGTTGAAGTCCACTGCCACAGGCTTCTTGGCTGGGCTGTGGCCCATATCGCCTGACGCTGGGCAGCCATCAATCCGCAGGTACGTCATATCTTTTGAATTGACTTTGCCGTCAATATCTACCTCTGGAAAGAATTGGTAGGACGCGACTGAGTTCTCGTCACTATGACCCTTGTTCTGATCGAGTGTAGTCGTCGTGTCGTCTGAAGGAGGTATCGAGGTTCTTCCCACCGTCGAACAGGAAGGACCGAGAGTCTGTCTGAACGGGCTTCTGGCTGCCGATGGACGCACAGCTTGCGCTGGAGCCGAGTAGAATGAAATGTTGTCAAGATTGATTGGCATTTTGGGCTGAGCGTTGGAAGAGTCTCAAAGGGTCTGATGCTTAAGAAGATAGGAGTGTCGAAGTCTATCGGCCAGACGCCTTCATTTAAATAGTCGATGTTCAGGGACGAGTGCAATGCGTTAACGCTTCCATGTCGTCTGCGAAGCAGAACAGCGAGCACACCAAGAGGTTCCCTCTGAACGCCGATATCTGCGCATACGATGCCTGGACTGCCCAGGCACATTCCTCCCCAACGTTCGTAGACAATGTCGTATTGTTGCCAATCAGCAGTCGCCAGAAGTATACGCCCCTTATGGATGCTACTCAACCTGAGACCGGCCCCCCAAAGTCCCGTATGCATCTCTCAATAGTTCTCGGAGTAGCCGATGGCCTGATAAAGCATGGTATGCCATTTTGAGGACTGAACTGGTCATATCGCCGTTTGGGCTGCCATTCCGTTTGACCTAGGTGTCATGCGCTGGGTAGGAGGGATGCTGGCTAGGCTGAAGCGCAAGGCAGACGCGCATGAAGCGCTGTGCAGCAACCCTCATAATGCATCAATATCAAGAGGCTCATGCCTCAATAGGCATTCAGCGCGCGCATCTTCAGAGTCGGTCCGAATGTGACTTAGGAGCCAAACAGCGAAATGATCGAGGTCGGTCCAGGCGCCGAGTCCAAGGCAAGGTTGCCTGACTAGCACCCTTGCGTCACCAAGTTGGCGCCTCGTGAATAGGGGGTAGGTTGTGACTGGCAGTCTATCGCAAAAGCAGCCGAAAATGAGTTACATCAGCGCATGACGATACTCTTTACTCTGCCTCTCGTGGTAAAACACTCAGCCTGGTTCCCATCTCCGGTTCACGACTATACAAACCTCCTACTCTTGAGTCAGAACAAGCTTATAGGGATGAGGTTTGGGGTCGAACCTAGAGTAGACGGAGCTAAAGAGGAAAGCGCCTAGGTCGTATGGAACGTCTCGACATGGGGAGTGAGCCGGAGGCGAGATAACGGCGTAACTGAGTAAGGTAGGAACGTAAGAGATAGAGGTACACTGCCCTCGGGCGAGGGTACGACTTAGGAGAAGCAGAAGAACCCGAGCGATGAATTTTCGTGAAAGTATTAGGAGGGAATGTAGATGATACAAGATGTTGACGTCGAGAGGAGGGCGACGCCGTATTTAAGGGCGGCGTCCATTGGCACGGGCAGGGGTGCACGTGCAAAGCGGCGTGGGCGCCATGCCCGATTGGAACGTGTCAGATTGGATGCCTGAAAATGGAGGCAAGAAGGCACGCACGGGGCAGAATTATCCCTACGTGCACTAGCCGAATGCGGCTTAGATCCGCAAGCCAACATGGGCGCAGAAGGCACACTTCGTGACAATTACACATACAGAGACATATACACAATACACACGAATTGACGCCCAATACCTCATAATTCGACACAAGGCAACCAACTGCGCCACAAAGCAAAAGCTTCGATAATGATGACTCCGGCATCATTGTCCCTTGTTCTGCATTATATAGCTACGCGCCCACAGTGACAAGTTGCGGCGGGCGTAACAAGTAGCTACTAAAAAGATTAAAAATATAATAACCGGATATAATAATTAAATTTACTACTAGGCTTAAAGTATCGTTAACGTTTAGGCTTATTAATAATAATACGGCGGCGTTAGCTAGCGGGAGGTAAATGGGGAGGGTAAGAGCCGATATTAGGAGTAGGAGTATAGGCGTCCGAATCTATTATAGTCGTAGTATATATAATACCCTATTTTTATAAATAATAATAAGAAATTAGAAGGAATTTAAATTACCTCGAGTTACTCAAAGGAAAAATATATAAAAGGAAAAAAAAGCGGATATAAAAGGCCTTTTTATATTATAAAAAAAGAGGCCGGTAATTTACTAGTCGGAAGATACGTACTATAGGTCGTAATAATTAGCAGTCACGATAAAAGGTACCTGCCCTTAATAATAGCCGTATATAATAGCATAATTCTCAGTTAGAACGTAAGATAATATTACTACGCTATTAATAGACTCGGGTTTATTTTATCTCCCCTTAATCCCTCCCTACCTCCTTCCTCTAAAATCCTCCTTATTTCCTTCCTCTATACTTAACCTCCACTCCTTCTAAGCTTCCTTAGCTTTTCCTCTATACTATATTTTATAACTTTTCTCTTGCTACGCCTTGCTCTTTTTTTTTTATTATATACTTATCTTTTCCCCTCTACTTTCTTATACCTTTTTTTTTCCCTTTATAATAAGCTATTACTTTTATTATTTTCCGTTAGCCTTCCTTATATATATTATCCTACGGACTACGATATTATTAGCTTCTTTTAGGTAAAGTAAGTTATATTACGGGCTATACTAATTATTTATACTAATTATATTATAAGCTAACTTAAGGGTCTAAGGCCGGAAAGAAACGTAAAGTACCGGACGAGTACTCTAATAACCTTAATACCGTTAGGTTCTAAAAGCAAATAGATAATATAACCGAGGCTAAGAGGGAGGTCTATAAGCGATATATTATAATAAATACTCGGTTTAGCTACGAATTTATAAAGCTTAAAAAAATAACCGTATACTAGATTATATCTTTTAATAACTAGGCTAAATAAAAAAACTAACTCCGCTAAGCTAATAAAGAATATTAATATAATAATCTTTTTTATTTTATTATCCTATTAACTATATCGTAGTATATAAAAAGGAAATTACCCGTTTTAAACCGATACCTAAGCAGGAAGCTCCTCGGATCTAGCAACGTTTAATGATCTTAGCGATATAGAGATAGGCATTAACGACGAAGAATAAGTAATCGACACTATTGAGGACGGTATACCTGACGAGGACGCTTCTACGCCTTCTTATATTAAAAGCATAGACTAAATTGCCGAAGAGTACTATAATATAATATAAAAGGTAAGTATTTCTAAAATAATAAAAGATTACGTTTCTCTTATTATAAATTAATAACTATCAGTCGTCTTATATACTACGTTCCGGTTAAACTAGCTTATTATACTTAAAATCCTCTAGATAAAGCTTATGACTTTTTACTGCTTTTTATTATAAGTTAATAAGGTTCTTTAGCTCTATGGTCGAGGAGCCTAGTCTCTCCTATTAGCTTAAAGCTTCTTTTTTACTAAAAAGATCTTTTTATATAGCGTACTTTATTTTTTTAGGATCCGATTATCGTAAAAGATATTATAAAGCCTCTAGGAGAGCTCGTAATTAAAGTATATTACCGCCGGTATATATCTCTTTTTCTCCTTTATCTATTTATTTTAACTTTATAGAGCTTAAACGTTTAAAAGATCGGTATTTTAAAAGCGGCTAATAGGTCTTATATTTTATATTAAGCAAAAGAGCTATTATTTATATAGTATTCAAATATATAAGATAATTAGAGATATTCTCTATATTTTTAAAGAATATAATAACTAGGTTTCCTCCCTAGGTCTAGCTGGAATTTAAAGGAAAGCTTATTTATTTTTAGAAGCCGACTTTAGGGTTTTAAGAATCCTATTTAATAAATACAGTAATAAACTTATAGTTATTATCGAGTATTTAAAGATACTATCTATAAAGGACCGCTATCTATCGTCCTAAGAGACTTTCAATATAAGCCTTTTAAATAAGGTCTTTACGTTTAATAACTTCTCGACGTAAAGATAGTAAAGATTTATCTAGGTACGCTAGGAGTAGCTAGATAGATTTAACTTATAAGGCTTTATAATAAACAGTCACTATAACTAATAACAGTTTACCTAGGCTTATCACTCGCTAATTACCTTATAACATGTACTAATTATTACATTGATTATTACATGGGTTATTACATGGGTTATTATATTGATTATTACATTGATTATTATATCGATTTTGCATCGATTATTACATCGATTTTACACCGATTATTACATTGATTATTACATGGGTTATTACATTGATTATTATATCGATTTTGCATCGATTATTACATTAATTATTACAATGATTATTACATCGATTTTGCATCGATTATTACATTGATCATTACATTGATCATTACATGGGTTATTACATAGGTTATTCTCCACCCTTTACTTGGTATCTTATACCTTGAGGCAGTCTGGGATGAAGGGGTTTAGCTTAAGTGGGTTCGTGATACAAAGAAGGGGCTTAGTGACAACTTTGACTATTAGTATAGGTCCGAGGAAGAGTCTGATGACTTTACGGCTATTCTTAAGATCACACTTCTATCCTATGAAGATAGCTACTTTAGACAATAAGTATAGAGTAGACGTAGTTATGAGACTTCTCGATAGCAGGATAAGCTAGAGACGTACCTTAGGTAACCTCCTAAATCCACGGAAGATCCTGTTAAGTGGTAGAGAAACTACTAGTTAACGTATCCTCTACTCAGTAAACTAGCTCTTAATATATTAGCAATACCAGCCATGGCTACTAACTGTAAGAGGGTATTTAGTACTACGAAGCTAACCCTAACGTCGTAAAGGCACTTAATAAAGCCTTAGACTATAGGTTAGCTGCAGTTAACGAAAAATTAGCTAAAAAGGAAATGTTACGGCCAGCTAGTCGTAGTGAGTATGTTTGCAGAAGTTAAGGCTGCGATACTAATAAACAGCGTGTCGTAGTCGTGGATAGCTTCCCTGAAGCTATGTCTGTAAGTCGTGAGGTAGGTAAGGCTTCGGTGATCAATCGTAGTCTTGTCAGAAGGGTTCTCAGTGAAGATAGCTGAAAGTGATCGCAAGATCTGATACTAAGTTGATTGCTGAGAAAGCTATGGAAAGTCTGTCCTTGAGCCCGGCTCAAGTCCATCCTATATACAAGTCCCGTATACTATCTGAACAGTTCCTTTGTGGTTGGGACCGATATCACGATGTCGGTCCTACAGGGGTGGACCGCCTTTGTCTTGTCGGTCCTGTCCATGGACCGCTTATCGTCCGTCGGTCCTTCTTATCATCACGTGACTTGCCCATAGTTCTTCCGACCCGAGAGGAGTCACCCTGAATCCGTTCCTCCGCATATATGGTGTGGTAGCCGCCGCAGGCCTTGTGGGGCGAGACCCTGGCCTCGTCATATGTGTTGGGTCGTAACAGGAAAGCTATGCCCATAGGGGTTAAGATTGGCTCACATATTACATTATGAATAGTTGTGAATAGCTTTACTTATTTCCTAATTAGGTAATTAGTATGGGCGTCGTCGGGTCACGTGTTCTATAGATTTGTTTGATATATTGGCCAATAGGGCAAATTAACCAATCTTGGGGAAAAGGCAGTCAAATTAGTCAAATCTTGGCGTTGATTTGTTTGTTTGCTTTGGCGGCAGCGCTGCTGGTGCCACAGGCACCAGCCACTGTCTCAGGTATCCACAGTCCCACAGGGTTAGATTCTTGATCCTTCAAGGGGATTGCCTTGTGCCTGTATCAAGCGCAAGAGGCTAGAGAATATTTGCGGTTAGAGAATATCGCCAACATTGGCGTGTGAGGAAAGAAGAAGCCAGCCAGGCAAAAGGGGGCAATTTATACCCTGCCAAGAGGGTCCCATCAGATGTGGATGGCAGATGAGGATGGGCAGTGATGGGCAGGGATATTCAACAGGGGAATATTTATTTAATCCGGTTCGTGATCCTTGTCAAAAGAGTCAAAGCAATCAATCAAGTTTGAGGCTCATAACTGACTTGATTGACTGGCGATGACTTCATAATTGATTGATTGATTAATTGAACTTGATAAGTTTACTTGCCTTGGGGTGGGCCCTGACTAGACATATTCAGCATGCCTTACATTTTGAGCTGGGTATGTCATTTCTGCTCTCAGACATACTCGTCTACCGTCACAAATCGTTGCCTCTACGATGGCCACTACTGTTACGTTAACAGAAAGGGCGTGAAGAGTAAGCGATGCGTGGGCATTGTGGAATATAGAAGGAACGGCATAGTTCGAGGCCAACCTCGGCCTTTCCGTGGCTACTAGGAGAGTTATACATATCCATTTCAATATAAAGAAAGATCTGATGGAGAGTTATGGGCCGACTACAACTGAGGTGATGGCAGGAAAAGTGTAAGAACATGAATCAATTGATTGCTATGAGTTCACGGAATAAGAATTAGTGTCAATCTACCTGCTGCTAACACTGTAAAGGTATACCATGATGTCGATCACTTGTCTAAATTCTGTCTTGAAAAAAGAAAACCTAGTTTTGGATGTGTCATCTCTTAAGGTTGGGCTGCAAAATGGAGCCATGCTCCAAATACAATTTCTCATATAGACTAAGACTCATGACCTCTTAGCAAAGAGCCTGATATCTATTAAGAGATACGTAATACACCATTTGTCAATTTTGTAATCCTATTAGTTACTCAAGCCCGTCGGAATTACTAGCGTCATTCTATATCTGCTATTTAACAAACAGAAAATCAGGCATAATACTCAAGTAGGAAAATGCGGTCTGCTCTTTGCATAGTTTTAGTCGCCTTTTCCAGATTTGCCGCCGCAATCTGTGACGCCAATGACGCATCGCTATGGCTTCCGAACCCGGGCGATACGTTTGACAGCGTGCTTAGACCTCTTGGCATTAGCGCTAAAGAGTTTCGAGAGGATAACAAAGATGTAATAGGAGATGTTGACCGTATTGATTATGCTAGCACCTACTGCGTCCACTACATCACGTCACTTTCCAAAAACTACTACACGACCTCCGGCATCCGCTTTTTCTCCCCGTTTTCAGATGACTACCAAAAAACCGTTGGAACCACGACTCAGACTCAGACTCAGACTCAGACTCAGACCCGATCAACCAAGCCAGAACAGTCGCCGACCCAAGCCCAACCTCTCGACAGTTCGAAAGCCCTGCAAGACACACAGAGAAACTCTACAACGGGCGCCAATCTAACCGCGATACCAACGGAAACAGAGAGGCCCAAGACGACAACGGATAGTGCTGCAACAGCTGCTCCGCAACTATCCGAAAGGAAGTGCTGTGCACAGAGAGATCGCGAGGTAGACCTCACCAATGACTTTCAGACTCAAGCAGAAGAATTCTGTATCAATCACGGTATCTTCAACTTTTATCCGGGGTATATACTAAAGAATAGAACGGGGAATATTAATGTCAAAGTGGGAGAAGAGGATTTTATATTTTCTATCGAATGGGTTGCAGCATGTGATAGATGGCAATTCCAGAATGGACTCCAGCCAGCTGCATACGACAAAACTATCACGTGTCTGTCAGTGATGTCTAAAAACTTTTCGAACTGTGGTGACGGAAAGAAGTCAAACGGTGGTTATATGGACGTCGGGTGTCTCAGATACTCCTCTAGAGCCAAGGGCTGGGCCTTAGGTGGTGGATCCTCGGACTAGGGTGTCTGGAAGCTTACATTAATTAAAGATGACACGTATTCATATAATCTATTGTCGTTGTAACTATCTCCATTGCATCCTTCTATTCGCTATTACCGGTGAAGATAAGAAAAGTATCCTATCGGCTGCGGCATGACGTCGGTACATTGTGTCAGGTGCGCTGGAGGGGCACCGGGGGAGCACCGGCATAGTACCGGGGGAGTACCGGCTACGGAGTGGGTCAGAGCGGACTATTGTTAATCCACCCGCAAAACCATAAGAAGGCAGAGGCTGCGGAGGAAATCCTAGAGGAAGATAGGATCGAATGCTAGTCACAACCAATACCTACCAGTGCCTCGTCGACTCCTTCACTCTGCGCGAAGCCCTCCTGACACATTGCCTCCAGTTTTCTCCAACAGCCGAATTTTTCGATTGGGGGCACCGGTCGGGAGTCAGACGGGGATGATGCGGATTATCATGGAATAATGCGTGATTTGGTATTTCCCCTCATGAGAGGTACGTAGCTATGTACCGACATCATGCCGCAGCCGATGGGATAGACCCCATGCCCTTCGGCGATAGGTCACCCCGAGTCTTGCCCTCACCGTGGTTGACCATTTGATATTCTTGAGATCATCCTGTGTTCAGCCCTCTCGTCAAGGTGTATTGTACACCCGGTCCGACATGCGTTTTCCTGAAGCAAGTGCACGCCCACTCCTTACCCTAGGCATACCGGTTGCGATCAACCTTGAGATAATCGGATAACACAAATGAAGCCGAATTGTTTGGATACTAATGCTATCCTATCCCATCGGGTGCTGACTGACGCCATTTTTGCCAAGTCCCAAAATACCCACTTTCTGCCCTTTCTTACCCCGCATTCAAAGGGGTACTTTGACGATACGACATTTATCACTATGCTCTTTTACCCATTATCACCACTATTACTACCATTTTGATTGATGCTGCAATGTCTTCTAGTGATTCTGATGCTTCTGATACTTCTGTACGTAGCTGTATAGTAGTTGAGGTTAGCCCAGAAGACCTTACTACTGCCTGCAATACAGACTGTACGCCAGAGCGCTGTGACGCAGCAACAGTCCGGCCCTACGAACCTCCGGCTACTGAGCATGGCCCTCCGGGCTCCTTCAGACCCTTTAACGTGCCAGTCCGGGCCCAAGAGGTACAGGGGCTTCCAGCAAGCCCCTTAGATCTATTCCTCCAATACATTCCGCAGAGCCTCGTAGAGCAGTGGGCCCAGTGGACGAATGCGGCACCGTTGTCGTCTAAGGAGGGCCCTTGGCCCAGAACGTCAACAGTATATAAGTGGAGGAAGACTTCAGCAGATGAGATTATCAACCTACTGGTCAAC